>NC_044053.1:27085091-27100091 GCF_902167405.1 Gadus morhua
TCACGATTAATCGCAAATCTTTTTTCTATGCTAAATATCCCTTGATTTCTTTGTCCCATTAATTGTTCTAATTTTAATGCTCTTATCAACATGGAGAAGTGCATCGGCTTGCCATGTGCAAATGTTTTTTTATTGATAACAACATTGGCCTATACTGATCAAAACAGGACGATACAAAAAAAAGCCTATAGTGCAATTAAACGATAAACATGCAAACATACTGCCTTGAACATAGCAATCAGGTTACTGCTTCTTTGTTTTGAAAAAAAAACAAAAAACAAAACAATATATTTTTTTTAAATAAGAATTTTCGTTAATCGTGCGATAAAAAAATTAACGCCGTTAAAATTGGTCTGCGTTAACGCCGTTAATAACGCGTTTAACTGACAGCACTAATATATATATACATATATATATATATAAATATATATATATATATATATACATATATATGTATATATTTAATATTAGTATATAAATATAAATGTTCAATTCATTCATGTCAATATTCTTGTCTTGGAAAATTGCATTTTGTTGTATTGTAATATTGATGATACTTTTTTGGAAATGTCTATGACTGTGGGTACTTGTATGTGCGTGTGTGTGGGTGGGCTTTTGGGGTTATGTCTGTGTTTGTGTGTGTGTGTGTGTGTGTGTGTGTGTGTGTGTGTGTGTGTGTGTGTGTGTGTGTGTGTGTGTGTGTGTGTGTGTGTGTGTGTGTGTGTGTGTGTGTGTGTGTGTGTGTGTCCGGAAGTCATGAGTGTGTGGAAGCCTTCCTACTGGCTCCAGGGGGGGCGGGAGTCCCCTAGGCTGGTCCTGGTGGTGGTGTGTGTGGCCCTGCTGCTGGACAACATGTTGCTGACTGTAGTGGGTGAGCTCATACACACACACATATGCGCACACACACACACACACACACACACACACACACACACACACACACACACACACACACACACACACACACACACACACACACACACACACACACACACACACACACACACACACACGCATGCCGCCTACAAAGTTGCCTCCAGTGGCCTGACATTTGCTGCTGTCTACTTTTCTCAGGCTGTTGCTAAGTCAGTCTGACAGACGGCACACTGGGTTAAAAGGATCACAGGCTAAGAGCCTCTCCATTCGCTCCTCAGTGGCCTTACAGGGACAAGCATCTTAAAACACACTTTGTTTGAATATCGAACCAGACTATTGATTTTTGTTTCTTTCTCTCATTATCAATTCTCCATCCCTAGTGCCGATCATTCCCACATTTCTCTACGCCCTGGACCATACCGGTTCACCCCCTCAGATCACCAAGCCCACACCGCTCCTCCAGCCCAGCCACAGTGCACCTCTCCAGGGTTCACAATCCCAGCAGGCGTCACAGGTCCTGGAGCCTGCATCGTTCTCAGCGGTGTCCCTGGAGGAAGACTCCCCCCTCCCGTCCATACCAGCTCCTGGAAACACAAACCAGTCTGACAGCAACACAACCGTAGGTGACACAGGACAGAACCACAAAAACACAACATTATACAATATACCTTCTCCCTCCCGCAACTCTCAGCCTCTCCCCTCTTCTAAGGTCTACAAACTGTTTCCTAATGATCATGCTGAGGCTTGATCTCTCGAGCCTCAAGCCCCAGCAGGAGCTGCATAAAGGAGCCGTGTGGGATATAGGAGCCATCGGGATAGCTTAGCTGCTTCAGTGTCATTAAAGTCGACTGATCTGCGATCTGACAAATTAAAACCCTCAGACTTTGTGTGGCTGTACGGCGGGATATGTAAATCTATGCTATTATAGTGGAAGGATTGCTAAAACACTTCCTGTTAGATAGAATGATTTACGGACAATTTAGCTTCTGGTCCAGCGGCTTCAACGAGTGGATGATGGAACAGCGGGGTATGATGGAGAACAAGGAAAGCATCTCGAACAGACCCACAGCAGGACGTACAGTCCTGTTCTGATATCCTCCCCCTCCACCACAGCGGGCCGCCTCCTGTCTGCAGGACAGTGTGTTCCTGGAGGAGGAGAACGTCCGCGTGGGTCTCCTGTTTGCTTCTAAAGCTGTGGTCCAGCTCCTGGTTAACCCCTTCATCGGACCGCTGACTAACAGGTAGCACACCAGGCTGCAGAAGAATGCATGACCCGCATAGGTTTGTCTCTAGATTGACCTCAAATAATATATCACACGTGGTGTTTATGACATAAACACACACACCCTTGCTGAAGCACACACACAAACACACACACAAAACACACAAGACAGGCTATGTTCTAATGCTACCACTAATCCATGGAATTGACTGAAACTATATAGTTTGTCTTGTGTGTGTATGTGTCTTTGTGTGTGTGTGTGTGTGTGTGTGTGTGTGTGTGTGTGTGTGTGTGTGTGTGTGTGTGTGTGTGTGTGTGTGTGTGTGTGTGTGTGCTTGTCTTTATGTAGGATTGGATATCATATCCCAATGTTCGCTGGGTTCATCATCATGTTTCTCTCCACAATTCGTAAGTTAAAAACTCTTGCTTATGCCTCTACCTCTGTCTTCTCCATCTTACTCTCACTACCCTTTCTCCACCTTTTCCCTCTCTCTCTCTTCCATCTCTCTCTCCATCAACCCTTTTTTCATCCATCTCTCCCTACCTCTCTATCTTCAATCTCTCTATCATCCCTTTTTTCATCAATCTCTCCTCTCTCTCCTACATCCCTTCCTTTCTTCCTCTGTGTTTTTTTCACCCCCTATGGCTTGTGACATCTGTCTGCATGCACTTGTGTGTGTCAGTGTGTAGCAATGTAACAGTGTGTGATTATAAAGGTGTGCGTGTGCATCAATGTTGACTGGTACATAACTGTACAGTGTAACATTGTGTAGTAGTTTGTGTTTCAGCCAGTATGTAACTGTATGCTGTGTCAAGCTACGTGTGAATGTGTGTGACTGAGGGCAGTATTGTTGGTGTAAGTCTTTGTGTTGGCGCTTCAGTGTCTAACCATGTGCATGTGTGTGTGTGTGTTTGTGTCAGTGTTTGCCTTCTCAGGTTCCTATGCACTGTTGGTCTTCGCTCGTTCTCTTCAGGGAATCGGCTCCTCCTTTTCCTCTGTGGCAGGTAATCATCATCACCATCATCATCATCATCATCATCCTCATCATCATCATCATCATCACCCTTATTATCATCATTATCATAATCATTACAATAAAAATCAGCAAAATATCATAATTGTGTGTTAAAATGTATTTATGTGTGTGTGTGTGTGTGTGTGTGTGTGTGTGTGTGTGTGTGTGTGTGTGTGTGTGTGTGTGTGTGTGTGTATGTGTGTGTGTTTGTGTGTGGGTGTATGTATGCGTGTCCTCGCATGTGTGTGTGTGTGGATGCGTAGGTTTAGGGATGCTTGCCAGTGTGTACACAAATGATGAGGAGAGGGGCGTTGCCATGGGAGTTGCTCTGGGAGGACTGGCCATGGGAGTTCTCAGTAAGGCTAACCTTAAAACACATTACACACACACTTCACACAACAATGACACACTCAATCAACGTTGCATGTGGAACAAAATGTGCAACTAGTAACTGATGTGAACAAAACAATGATGAATGATAAAAAAAGCAGTTGACTTATTTGATGGACTTTTATGGACTTGCATGTTTCTTGAGATGTTTTTGGTTGTCTATTCATTACATAACCAAACCCTCACGATTTGGACAAAAGCAACAGCTTAATAAATGTAATGTAATGTATACTGTATACAATAATTCTATATTTGATGTGAATATTGAACATATAAATATCACGTAAGGTGTGTTTTGTAATAAAGCATAATGTCTATTGTGTGTGTGTGTGTGTGTGTGTGTGTGTGTGTGTGTGTGTGTGTATTTTCCAGTCGGAGCTCCATTCGGCAGTGTGATGTATGAATTTGTTGGGAAGAGCGCCCCCTTCCTCATCCTTGCCTTCCTGGCGTTGTTTGATGGAGGTAAAAAACTACTTACGACAACAATGCACTATCACCGCCTCATAACTATTTCTTTAATGTTTTATTTAGATGTTGATGGGTGTTAAAGCCTCAAATAGTTGTTGACAGGTTGTATCTGTGTGTGTGTATGTATGTGTGTGTGTGTGTGTGCATGCCTGTGTGTATGTGTGCGTCTTCGTGTGTTTGTGTGTTTAGCTTTACAACTTTGTATTCTGCAACCATCTAAGATCTGCCCTGGGGTGAGTAAACGTTTAACTCTCGCAACTTTATACAAAGTGTGTGTTTCTCTGTGTGTGTGTGTGTGTGTGTGTGTGTGTGTGTGTGTGTGTGTGTGTGTGTGTGTGCGTGTGTGTGTGCGTGTGTGTGAGTGTGTGTGTGTGTGTGTATGTCTGTCTGTCTGTCTGTCTGTCAATCTCAGACATTTAGAGTTCCAGTGGAAATAAATGTAATTTGGGAATTCAAATGGAGCATTGCAAATATGTGTGCGTGCATGTGTCGGTGCGTGTGTCCATTTCAGAGTGCGGAGGGAACCCCACTGCTAACCCTGCTGAAGGACCCTTACATCCTCATCAGTGCAGGTGAGCTGATCAACATGGTGACCTCATCCTCTGGACCTCCCCTTCTATTGCACCATATAGGCTGGTCCATTGTGTCCACAGGAAGCATGGCAGCTCCTCATGAGGTTGTTTGTTTGAATATGTGTTTCTCTCAGGCTCGCTATGCTTTGCCAATATGGGCGTGGCCATCCTCGAACCCACACTTCCTATTTGGATGTTGCAGACCATGTGCTCCTCTAAATGGCAGCTTGGTATGTACCATGATAATATACCATAATACTGCTGTGGAACAGCCAGAAACACCTGTGAATATAACCTCACTCACAGGACCTGCGTGTGTGTGTGTGTGTGTGTGTGTGTGTGTGTGTGTGTGTGTGTGTGTGTGTGTGTTTTGTGCGTGTGTGTGTACGTGCGTGTGTTGGTTTAGGCATGGCCTTTCTTCCAGCCAGTATTTCTTACCTGATAGGAACCAACCTGTTTGGCGTTTTAGCCAATAAGATGGGGAGGTGAGACAACCAGTCATCTCTAATGGAAATACCCTAATGCCCCCTTGGCCTGAACTTTATGATTTCAACTGTGAACAAAAATGTGACCATTCCTTATCCTAAAAAGCATTTTACATTCAATTAAATGAATTGAGTCAACATAACATGAACTCATTTAAAAAAGTATAAAACTTATAAAACTGATTCAAACCCTGATCTCCAGCACAAAATATATCATTGTTTCTGATTCTAACATGTTTTAATATAAATGTATATTATAAGTGATGGAACCAGTAGCTTCGGATTAGGATTGAAAGACCCCCTCCCAGTAGACTTTCCTTGATGCAATGTTAAAGAAGACTGTTGTGTTGACAGGTGGCTCTGCTCCATGCTGGGAATGTTTTTCATTGGTATCAGTTTGCTATGTGTAAGTATCTAGCATACGTCTGTGTGTCTGTCCCTTATCTTTGTACGTTGTGTAGTTGGTTTCGTTATTGTTTTTGATGATGATGATGATGATGATGATGATGATGATGATGATGATGATGATGATGATGATGATGATGATGATGACAATGTCACAGGTTCCATTTGCCACTAGTATCTACGGTCTGATTGGTCCAAATGCTGGTTTGGGCTTTGCTATTGGTGAGTTTCTCTGTCTGTGTGTGTTGTTGTTGCTGAAGAGATAATATCATAGTGTGTGTATTTTTACAAACAGTGTGTGTATGTATGTGTGCATTGTAGGCATGGTAGATTCCTCTATGATGGCTATTATGGGATACCTGGTGGACATTCGCCATGCATCGGTTTATGGCAGTGTCTACGCCATCGCTGACGTGGCCTTATGTATGGGCTATGCCATCGGTAATACACACACACACACACACACACACACACACACACACACACACACACACACACACACACACACACACACACACACACACACACACACACACACACACACACACACACACACACACACACTCCCCAGAGTGAACAAAGGGCTCACCGTGTACTTGCGGTATAAACATGCACACAGAACCCAGTTCAAGGGACTGTTTCACCCAAATGCTGCAGATCACCTCCATTGGATGAATGGGATAAAGTGAATAAAAAAAATCAGTTGTACGCTTATTTTGTGGTGCATTGTGGAAAGTAATTAGTGTACATACGAAATTAGATTTAGTTTTACATTAACAACAGGGGCATTTGGCAGGCATAAACATTTGTCAGTAGCAGGTGGAACAATATATATCGCTGTCGATACAGTAAGGATGTTCATGGAACCAAGTGCCAAGCACTAATTATCGCTAGGTTAACCCATTCCCCGTATGCAACAAAGATAGCTAGGGTAAGATGCTACACAATGCTATGTTTTAAGTACGACATACAATAAGTGCGTACATTAGGATTTCTACATTTCTATCTCAGACCTCATTATAGAAATGTCCTAAGCACTATATAGGGCACAAAGGGACTTATTGAACCTGGCCTGACAACATACCCCCCCCCCAACACACACACACTAACAAGACGACTATGCCATCCCAGGCCCCTCCACAGCCGGCGCTGTGGTACAGGCAATAGGTTTTCCTGCCCTGATGGTGGTGATCGGCGTGGTCAACATCCTCTACGCACCGCTGTGCTGCCTGCTCCGCAACCCCGCTATCAGAGAGGAGAAACTGGTGAGAAGACCTGAGTGTGTGTTTGTGTGTGTGTGTGTGTGTGTGTGTGTGTGTGTGTGTGTGTGTGTGTGTGTGTATGTGTGTGTGTGTGTGTGTGTGTGTGTGTGCGCTTGTATGTGTGTGTGTGTGTGTGTGTGTGTGTGTGTGTGTGTGTGTGTGTGTGTGTGTGTGTACATTGATAACATTACTGTTCACATGCTAGACTTCACCAAAGATGCTAATTTCCTTCAAGGGCGATACAAATACCGATACAATCCTTAAAATGTGAAATTCAAGATACATTTCAACCATGCTACGTACTTCAGAAATGTACTTCTGCTTTCATATAACCGGGAATTGGCACATCGGTCCGGGATAGCAGTCTTGTAGGGCACAATGTTTTTGGCGGGAGATATTATCCTTGTCTCAGAGGTCAGCTTTGCTAGAGCTGAGGCAGCTTTAACCGGTTCCAGATATCAACATCCAACTGGACTGTGATTGGTTGCATCAAGTGTCAGGTCTTCAAGCAAATGGTGCAGCCAATCACACGGGGAAACCCCCCTCAGGAGCAGGCACCAGGTTTATAATGGGGAAGATTAGCAACGCAGAAACAACCATAACTGACCAAGAGGGGCCGAACTAGGGAACTAAACTGATAAGGAACACAGGTTGACCAAAATTCAACAAATGAGAGGATAACAGGCTATTCATGGGGTCGGGCAATGTGTCGAAGACCAAATGTTTGAACTGTTTGTGTGTGTGTTTTTGTGTGTGTGTGTGTGTGTGCGTGTGTGTTTGTGTGTGTTTGTGTGTGTTTGTTTGTTTTTGTGTGTGTGTGTTCCAGGGTATAATGCAGCAGGAGTGTCCGATGGACAGAGTGTGTTACAGTACAGAGGGGAGTCCAAATCTTCCAATGAGGGATGAAGAAGAGTGAACACACAAACACACACACGCACACACAAACACACACACACACACACACACACACACACACACACACACACACACACACACACACACACACACACACACACACACACACACACACACACACGTTACTGTCTCACTCTCTTGCATTATCTATGTTATATTGTCATGTCTCAATAAATTGATGATGTTGTATGTATCAGTAGATTTCTTTGCATTATTACCCTGTCACTACTTATTATTTACCTGTTCCTCTCCTTATGGTGTCCACACCAAGACCCTGTGTCATTCATACTCAGAACTAGCAATTGCCCACCCGGAGTAAAAACAGGACCACTTCATTCATAATAATAATAATAATAATAATAATACATTTAATTTAGAGGCGCCTTTCAAGACACCCAAGGTCACCTTACAGAGCATATAGTCATCATTCAAAACTATGTAAAACAGACTAGGAATAAAAGGAAAACAGAGGTTAAACATGAAGAATAATAATAATTAATAACACTCAAAGACGCCTAAAGTGAAGGGGGGACCTCACTAACCACCACCAATATGTAGCACCCACTTGGGTGATGCACGGCAGCCAATCGGTGCCAGAACGCTCACTACACACCAGCTTGAGGTGGAGAGTTAGGGATCAAAACCAATATAACCTTCACATCATCAACCCACATGTATTACTAGTCTGTCGGCATTATTAGATCATAAAAAAAACTTGCATTAAAGTGTATGACCTATTGTCTGTTTATCAACTTTAAGATAACGCTTTATGATGATGTACGCAATTATCGCTGCAGTCCTTCCTGTGTGTTAAAGTGTTTATTAAACCTGTTTATTCAGTGTTTCATTCACCGTTTCACTCTTCGCGGTGACGTCACAGCTGTTAACCAATAAAACAGCTCAGATAGATGAAGTAGCGTGTACTACTGTGTGAGCATGCGTGTGTTTGTCTGTTTGCATTGGTCTGTGTCTATATGTTTTAGTGTGTATGAGTGTTAAGTGTTTGACAGTGTGTGCATAATTGTGTCTGAGTGTGTGCATGCTGCAGCATCTGCTCTTTAATTTCCTGTCTAGAATATGTTGTCAGGCAGTGAAACACTAGTGTTTCAGAAAACAATCCACATCATTAAATAAACAATTTGTATGTCATTGATTAATACAGAATAAGAAGAAATACAGCTCCAATAGGTGGGGCAATGGGTGAGTTTAGCCATCTCTTTCCAAATATATATTTTTTCTTCATTGGGAAAATCTTAGGAAATCACAACAATACATTTATCAATAGACTAATGGGCATATTTGCATATTTAAAGAACCTGAGTAGGAACCTTTAACTTGGACATTTCACGGGGCACATATGGAGACGAACGTCGTACGCCTCCGTAATGTGACCGACGCTGCACTCAACTCTGCGTTGCGCAGCACCATGAACTGCGTAGAGCGAGTCTTTTCATCCTAACAATTATCACTACAAATGACGCCGACATTTGTATTGAAAGTAAAAAGATAATAGGTAATTAAACTGTAATTGTTTTTTTCTTCCGTAACGAGCAGCCTTGAAGAACACTATTGAATCAGACCGCCGAGATGTCTTCATGAATGTCCTTATTATTGTGAGATTTTTCCAGTGTACTGATGAAAACATAGTTACCGGATTGTAGCTGAATGCTGAAGAAAAGTAATATATACAAACAGTGTGTATACAGTCATATAAACACAGCGTCGCAGCTCTGCAACATTCTGCCATATATATGTATATATATATATATATATATATATATATATATATATATATATATATATATATATATATATATAATAACTATACTCTTTATCTTTATTATGATAAATGTCTGACTGCTTCCCATCCAGTGTGTGCGTGTGTGTGTGTGTGTGTGTGTGTGTGTGTGTGTGTGTGTGTGGGATTGTAGGAATATGGTTTTTCTGCTTTGTAGTTTGTAACTCGTATGCGTTTGTTTTGTGAGTTTGTGCAACCATACATATGATCTGGGCTATGTCTGTGTGTGTGTATTTCAGCATGGACCTGTCATCGCTTCTCTGTCGCCTGCGCGTCTCATCCTCGTCAGCCCGCCCCTTCCATCTCCCTGACGACAGTCAGCCCTTTCCACCAATCACAGAGGTGCTCCGCCAGCTGCAGGACAATCTGAGTGGAGTCGCTCAACGAGACGACTGTGACTCGGAGAAAGCATCTGCCATTGGCCAGGCGGAACAGTTATTCAAGATCGCTGACCCCCATTGGCTGACGTCCCCTGATGACAGCGATCAGACCAATGACGCGCCTGCGTGTGCCCGGTGGGCGGCGCTGGCGGAGGCCTACGTGGGCGTAGTCCGGTCTCTCACCCGCTGTGCCGCTCTGCCCGCGTGCGAGGCCGACAGCGGCCTGCCCGACAGCCTCTACCGGGACGTCCCAGCCGGGGCCGTGCTGGTCTGCTCGGCCCTCTGCAGCCTGCTGGGGTGCCTGGGGCTGGCCGGGGGAGAGGCGGGGGGGCAGGACGGGAGGGAGGCAACCCAGGATGAGGCCCCACCCATCGGTCGAGGGGCCGGGGCCCTCCTCTTAGCAGCTGTGGCCCCACTGTGTTGTGTGTTTGCTGTGACCCACTTGCAGGTAGGCAGAATGTTGCAGAGCTGCAACGCCGTGTTTATATGACTGTATACACACTGTTTGTCAATATGGACGTATAGTGGGGCACAGCCGATGGATATCTTCATCATTGACGTGTGTGTGTGTGTGTGTGTGTGTGTGTGTGTGTGTGTGTGTGTGTGTGTGTGTGTGTGTGTGTGTGTGTGTGTGTGTTGATCCAGGAACAGCCATGGACGGACGCCCGCTCAAGGGAGTCTGCCGGGCACCTGCTGAGCAGCCTGGTGGCGGCGGGGGGGTTCAGGGACATCCCTCACTTCCTCATGGGGGACGAGGAGGAGTCTGCAGGAGGGGGGAGAGGCCGGGCTGTGTTCGGGGGGCTCCTGGATGTCCTGCAGCCTAACCTGACAAAGTGAGTGCCTCCCCCTCTAAACACTGACAGACGTTTTTACATCCAGTCTTCCTCCCTTTGTGTTTTGGGATGTATTTTCCGTTGGTCAGCATTTCGCATAAATGTCTGGATTCGTCCACACTCCCTGCTTTCATTGCAACACACACTTCAAAATAATATAAAGACAATAAAAACTGTTGCATATCACACGTGCCGATGTAAAGTTAAAGGTGATCACTATTACATTATGGAATATCAGAATAGGTCTGTCTTGGCGGTTGCATTAATAAAGCTACCACTAAAATAAGAGAGTGTGTGTGCGTGTGTGTGTTTATGTGTCCAGGGACCTGTTGCCTCAGTGTGCAGCAGTGAAAGTGGTCTTCTCCTGGGCTCTACTTCAGGTTAGTCGGACCCCGTAAAACATTGCATTATGGCATGGTAAGAACCAATTAACAACCAAGTTAACAAGTTAACTATTTAAACTCAGACTAGGCAACACAACGAAGTGGGAGTTAATGTGATCATGACAAGTGTGTTATGGGTAGTTGAGTGTGTTGACAGTGGTAATTAGTTGATGGGGTTACGGATAGTTGCGTGTGTGTGTGTGTGTGTGTGTGTGTGTGTGTGTGTGTGTGTGTGTGTGTGTGTGTGTGTGTGTGTGTGTGCGCGTGCTAGTAACGCTAGCTGAAGTGTTTTTCTGTTTTGTCTCTGGTCACCAGATGAGCCGCCCCTTTCTCTCCCACCACCTCCCCCGTGTCGTCTCCCCCTCCCTCCTCCTGTCGGACCACTACAGGCCAGAGAACTGCATTCTTGGAATCCGTTGTCTCCATCATATAGTTCTACAGACGGTACACACACACATGACGCATGCTGCAATATATTTAATGTCTCGTTGAGCCATCCTGAATTCCCCGTCTGGGATTGGTTAAGATACATCTTCACTTTTTATTTATTATACAGGAAAACATTAAAGTAACAAAGTTACAATTTAAACGGGCCTGTCTCAGTAAAATAGCTGATTTCCAGCAGGTTCCTGTTCTGCAGCACATATAACATGTAACAGGGACAAGGCACATCACACGTCACATTTACATACAACACATAACAGGGACATGGCACGTCAGACATCAGTAGGACAATCATATAGACAGCAGACTGAGCACAGACAGTGATCTATATAAGTCAGTGTTTGCAAGTCTTTTTTTCTTTTTATTTATCATACAGGAAAGTATTAGAAATAACAAAGTGCAATTAGAAGAAACAAAGTTACAGTTACTTGGCTTTTACTGGTGAATGCTGGCCGCTACATGATAAATGATTGACCTTCAACTTGTGTTTGTCTGCTGCAGTCTGCAGCAGAGCTACGTCAATACAACAGAGCAGAGGTGGTCTACCAGGCTCTCTACAAACACCTGTACACCACCAACGGCCCGCAGATACAGGTACGCACGGACACACACACACACACACACACACACACACACACACACACACACACACACACACACACACACACCAGGTGGCGATGTAAACACACACTCCTACTCCCAGCTGGTCCTGGCCTGCTTCTTGGACCTGCTGCTCGTCCTGGAGAAGCCTCCCTCTATCTCGGGCCCCCAGGAGGTCCCCAGGAAGCCCTGTCGCCACGACGACGTGGTGCGTCTGCTCCTCACCAACATGGAGATGGAGCACAAGGTGGCGCTGCGCCGCATCTTCGCCGCCGCGCTGCCACAGTACATCCACAGGTCGGTTTATGGTCTGTCCTGATACCTGTCTGTCTGTCCATGGTCTGTCCGGATGTCTGTCTGTCTGATGTCTTCAGGACAGACAGACGGTCTGTCCTGAAGTCCGTCCGTCTATGGTCTGTCCTGATGTCTCTCTGTCTATGGTCTGTCCTGATGTCTGTGTCTGTCAGTGGTCTGTTCTGATGTCTGTCTGTCTATAGTCTGTCCTGATGTCTGTCGTATGTGCACCCATTTAAACTGCATATTCTGATTACACTTCACATTGCATCATGTTAACCTGTGATTTTCTATAATTTATGTCATGCATGATCAATGAATTAATTCGGAACAATTATCAGATGGATCGACTATGAAAATAATAATTAGTGTAACTAGTGTAACTGTATGTGTGTTTGTGAGTGCAGAATGAGGGTGTGTGCGTGCAGACACCTGAAGCGGCTGGAGCGCGTGCTGCTGAGTTACCTGGAGGTGAGCGACCCCCCGCAGGAGAGCAGCAGGAGCAGCGCCCTGGAGGCCCTGGAGACACTGCTCCCTGTGGCCTGGCCCCGGTACTACACTACACTACACTACACTACACTACACTACACTACACTACACTACACTTCACTCACTCCCAGTTTTATAACCTCTTTTCCGGGGCTGGGGCTGTTGACGCAGCAGATGTTGCGAGACTGTGGAGCAGGTGTAATTTGATTGTATTCAGACGTCTTGAGAGAGCCAGGAGCCAGAGGAAGCACTTGCTTTTTGGGAGACTTGCTTCAAGTAGAGCTTTGTTTTTATACTGAGAACCTCCTTGTTTTGAAAAACTTGCTCCAACAAAGCATGACTATGTGAACATAGTCTCTCTTTAATCTCCCTCCTCCTCTGTCTGTCACTCCAGGATAGACCAGCGCCGTGTGGGCGTGTTCCTGCAGTGTTTGTTGCGGCTGCTGGTCGACTTGTCATCTGAAAGCCTCCTTTCTGCATCCGTCAAGGAGAAGCTAAACAATCAGACGGCTCGTTGTTTGACTCTACTGAACCACTGTTCACATGGCAGGGTCAAGGTAGGGGACATAATCACACACACACAGACACACACACACACAATGTAAAATCGAACCATAAAGCCTTACAGTCTATGCTCACATTTTAACTGCCTTGTGTGTGTGGGCTCTAGTTGGGAAGTGACTGGGTAAAGCATATGATCTGATAAATCATTGTGATGTCTGTGCGTCTTCCTTCAGTCACTCCTTCAGCTGGTAGACAGTAGCTGTGCCAGTGCTGCTGTGCTGCGTTGCCTAGAGACGGTCACCATGGCGACAGAAAGGTGACAGTGGCCCACTCTGATCTGCATGGCTCTTCTCTGGACATGAGGGACGTCATTTAACTGCTGATGTCACAGCTTTCCCATTGACATCACCAAACTGAACCAATTAAAGTAACATTTTTGTATTCTGGGTTTGGGAGTGTTTTCATTGATGTTGGTGTGGATTAGCCTTGTTCTTTTTCAGGACACACACAAACACACAAACACACACGGGCTGGGTATTGCCAGGTACCTCACAATTCAATTCTGATTCTATAGGTCTTGATTCGATTAGATTTCGATTTGATATTGATCCAATTGCTTCGATATCGAATACGTACAGATGACAAAAATACCTAAATATTATTTAGAATTAACCATTTCAAAATGAATAAACCATTTCATTGTGCTTTAATTAGCAAAAAGGGAATACAACATTGTATAGTATTTGAATACAACATTGTATAGTATTGTTCCTGAGCTAAATTTGCGGCATAAAAGTAATGATCATAACATGGACAAATGTAAAAGTGCATGTAAATTTAGGCATACTCGGTTCTAGATTACAATGACTGAGTATGCTTCTTTTTTTGTATTTTAGTTTTTTTAAATGGAAATAATCTATTTCAAACAATTTCTGATTCAAAATTGAATCGAGAACAAATAAATTACAGTGCATTGATGAATAGATATTTTTACTCAGCCCTAACACACACACACACACACACACACACACACACACACACACACACACACACACACACACACACACGACATGTTGCAAACAGAATGGGTCAGCAGTACACTCAGTATTTAGCTTCCTAGAGCTCAACATTCAAATCAAAACATAAACACGCCCACATTAATTCAATAGTGTTTTATTTGAAGTAAAATTTGCAATAAACTTTGCCCTCAGTGTTGGTTTACATGGGGCAAGTTGTACTGTTACATAGACGGTCCTCCATAGAAAAACAATAGGTGTTTACAGTAACATGGTTAAATGAGTGGCCGGTTTACGTAAAGAAGGCGAACATTCATGTGAGTGAGTAACGTATCCTGAAAGGCAGTCAGAGGTGGATACTGAGTTGAAACTACGCCGACAATGATGGAGTTGTGTGACCACCACCATCCGGACCATTCCGCCTATGTTTCATTGAGTACAGAGCAGTCCGGTTTACACTACTTTTCACCCCAACGATGACTTTCTTTTCAGAGTCACTTCTTGATTGTCATTGTCATATATACATAGAAAACCCTTTGTCCAGTCCAGCAACACATTCCATTCCTCAGCTGCAAGGTAGTCCAGTGGTCGGGGGATGAACGTGTGATGCACTCATCATACTGTCTACATAGAAACACCCGGCTGTGT
>NC_044053.1:27105091-27215091 GCF_902167405.1 Gadus morhua
ACAACGTCCTAGAGACACAGTGGTTACGATGGCAGTGCCTAGTGACACACTGGTTACCAAGACAACACCTTGGCGACACACCGGTTACCAAGGCAGTGCCTATAGACACACTGGTTACCCAGACATCACCTTAGAGACACATTGGTTACTGAGACAATGTCCTAGAGACCTACTGGTTACCAAGACAACATCCCAGAGACAAAGGTTACCAAGACCACATTTACACATAGGCCTGTTGCAATGGAAGGGCCCGCTACTCTAAGGGCCTGAACAATATGTTGATTTCAATGAGGCTCAAACTAAAGATTGAATCAAAGCATAATTATAACATATTATAACTAGCCCTGGGTCTCTGCTCCTTCTTTTCACCGCCAGCGAGAAATAACCCAAAGAGAGCCAATCACAGCTATGTGGTTTAGCCTCATCGATGTGTCGCCAAATGTTTGGAGTGGTGTACATAAAGCCATGGTGAAAGCGACTACTAATGTAAAGACACGAGGCATACCCAGGGTGGCTATGCCTCGTGTCACAAAGCCTCTGAGGAAGGCTGTGAGAATGCAGTTGTAGCGATGACAATGATGAGGTATAAAGAGGCTCAGGCATCTACCCATGTCTCTATCAATCCTATTATGGGATGTCTCCTCTTGCCTGCTGTCTGAGCCCCCCAATGTATTCTTGAATCCCAGAGATGATTCCCTGCAAGTCCACCTGGAGAGCCTCATTCACCAGGATCTGGCCTGGGGACACAGACAGACAAAGGGGGAGTTAATGACTCAACATTGAAGAAACAATTCAGTCAAGACTAGAACACCTGACTTCTGCAGACAGATTTATGGACTATGTGATCGTGCGTGTACCGGCATTAACAAGGCCAAGACCAGCTGACATGAATGGACATCTTATGTGTGAAATGAAGAAGGTGATACAGTCAGCCTCATGCGGCTGGTGCTCTGTTGTTGTTCTCACCTTCAGTCAGCTGCTGCTCCAGTTGTTTAATCTCCAGTGTCTCCATGGCGATGCGCGACAGCATGTCCTCAAGACGAACCTCCAACTCTTGATGCTTCTCGCTCGTCATCATGGCCATCAAGACAACGCACTCTGATTGGTGAACGGTTCGTCCCATGGGCCAATGTGGGGTCAGACACAGACAGCGGTCAACCACAGCACAGAGAACCTTGTCTGGAATTCCCAGTGAGACGGAAGTGGATCAGCACTTTGAAAGGCAAAATTGCTGGTTGCTATGAGTACAGGAGATGCTACTTTCATGTCTCCTTAGTTTCTGTTGCACTAATTTAGTGTAACACCAATTCTTGGTAACTGCCACACTATAACTACTACCTTTTGACAAAACATCCGACACACACACACACACACACACACACACACACACACACACACACACACACACACACACACACACACACACACACACACACAGCTCTGTTTGTGTGTCCGGGGAAGGGGGGTGTCCAGGGGGAAAGGTCAAGGATAGCGGGGGGAGGTGTCCGAGAGGAGACACAAGAGTTCCCTTTCAGCAGAGCATACTTACAGCGGTCAGAACAGAAGAATAGGACCTGGTTCTGGTCTCCTCTGTTGTGCTGCTCTGTCTACTCCAGAGACAGCAGCACAGGACTCATGGCATCACACGCTGCATATCCCTCCTCCTCCTCCTCACCCAGCTCTACAGTTAACTAAAGATGACTCAATTGGTGCTACAGCTCTACAGACTAAACTTCACTCGGATGAACAGCACTCACTCCTATATTTACTTTCTCTTTATATGTATGCCCTATCTTCTCTATCTCTCTCTCCCCGTATCTGTTAATGACTTCACTTCTTCTGAACACAACTACTTCCCTCTTTCTTTGAATGAACACCGGAAGCTTCCCCTCCAGCCAATGAGAGCTGATATCTCTTGAGTGAGAGGCAATGCGACCAACCACTGTGGCATGAAATTGTTGTGAAACAGTCACACCCGGGAGCGAAGGGGAAGGACCCCCAGGGAAGAATCATGTTTCTTAAAGAGACAGTGACCCTTTGTGGACCCTGACTGGAGCAACGGGAGGGGGATAGGGTTAGGGTTAGGGTGATAGGTGCTAGGAGTGATTCTACTTTGAATTCCTTCATTCTGGATTGTGTCCACACTATAGCTTTTGCCCGTTGCTTGAACACATTTTGCAAAACTTGGCTCAAGTCAAAACTCAACCAGAAGCAAATAAGACACAACACTGGGAAAATACCATTCACATCTATATCCAATTTTATCTCTACTATCGAAACCTAACAATCCTTTGACAAAATGTCTATCTGATGACAAAATGATACACACTTGCATCATATGAATACACTTTCAGATCAGCATCAACACACTAGTCTACTTTATTTAAAACACTGCATTCTTTCATGTTCACTGTTTTTATTCAGTTCCACAGAAGGCACGTTTTCACAACAACCAAAAAATCGAATGCTCAATTCTGTACATTGCAGTAGGGTACTTTACAGTGCAGTAAAATCAGTTTAAGCAGAAATAAAACAAAAATGTTTTTGCCAATTGCTCGAACACTATAGACACATGTTTAAATCAAAGTAACACAACTTGAAGTTTTTGTTACTATACCTTAAACACATGTAACCATACCTTAAACAAAGCGCTGCTTTGCACTTTAGTTATAATTGTGCATCAAACTTGCTCCTTTCTGCAATACACTTGCTCCTGCACACTACACACTAATTCATACATAAGACACTTAGTTCAAAAATGAAATCTCAGTGTACCATTGGGAAAAAACATCTATTCAAAATACAAAACATATTGGGTAATTGAAAATACTTAAATACACACCTGAAAACACTTACTGACCAAACTGAACACCTATCAGCCAGCTAGAAAAAGGCCAAAGGGAAATTATGCACGTCCCGGGGCAGCGCGGGGGAAACATATCATTGTGTGCCGCCATAAGCCTTCGAGGGTAACTTAGGGTTAAGAAATTAACCAAGGTTTTCTGATATATGAGTGAGGTATCTCACTAATGGACACGCCCCTCGCGCTGTCCCCTAGAAGCAATTTTACACTACGCCAGTCGTGACTGGCCAACAGACGTGACGTCTGCCTGCAGAGGAGGGGCTCCCTCCTACTACATAAGCCCCGTCGTCACGTCATCTCTTCAGTCTAGGCAAAACACCTCTTCCTCGCTCGGGGCAAGGAGGGTGGTCTGGTGAGATACCTCACTCATATATCAGAAAACCTTGGTTAATTTCTTAACCCTAAGTTTTCTTTCAATATTCATTCGGTATCTCACTATGGGATATAGTAACTCCCGTATTGCCAAAGAAGTACCAGTGCAAACCCATCAAACAGGCATGTTCACCGATCCAACGCTCAAGACTGTGTGAGACAGATTAGGCGCAGTAACATCCAACCTGTAGAATCTAGCGAAAGTGTGAGGCGTCGCCCAGCTGGCAGCCGCACATATCTCTTCCACTGAGACCCCCTGAAACAGTGCCCAGGATGCGGACATGCCGCGAGTCGAATGTGCGCGCAGGCTGATAGGGGGTTCCAAACCCACGCTACTATAAGCCATGGCTATAGCCCCCATGATCCAGTGTGATAAACGCTGCTTCGAGAGAGGCTTCCCCAGATGTGACGTAGCACATGATACAAACAGCTGCTCCGATTTCCTGAATCCAGCCGTCCTATCAACATAGACGCGTAAAGCCCGCACCGGGCAGAGCGCATTCAGCCGCTCCTGCTCCTGGGAGGAGAAAGGGGGAGAATGGAAAGCCAACAGCTCAATAGGGCGGTATGACAACGCAGAGTCGAATACCTTGGGAACAAACGCAGGGTTCGGCTTTAATAGAACCTTTGAGTTCCTCCGCAAAAACTGCATACACGTCGGGCTAACCGACAAGCGCATGGATGTCACTAGTGCGTTTAGCCGAGGCCAACGCGAGCAACAAAGCCGTCTTAAACGAGAGCGTCTTAAGCTCTACCTGTTGTAAGGGCTCAAACGGTGGGCGTGACAGTGCATCAAGCACCGTAGATAAATCCCAAGGAGCAGCCAAGCTCCGCAACACCGGCCGAAGACAGCGTGCACCTTTCATAAACCGGCAAACGATAGGGTGCTGACCTGCCGATTTGTCCCCAAAACCTATGTGACAAACCGATATAGCGGCCAAGTACACTTTGACAGTGGAGAAAGCCCGGCCTTTATCCAGCAAATCCTGTAGAAATGTCAGAATAACAGGCACGGGACTCTGGAAAGCTATTTCCCCAGCTTTCGCGCACCAATCCTCGAACGCACGCCATTTCCCTTCATATGCGCTACGCGTGGAGGAAGCCCTGGCGCCCTGGATAGTCGTAATGACATTCAATGGGAGTCCAGCCGTCGTTAGGTTCATCCTTTCACGGGCCAGGCCCATAGAGCCATGCGCTCCGGATGAGGATGGAAGATTTCCCCATGCGCTTGCGTCAGGAGGTCCCTTCGTAAAGGCAGGGGCCAAGGCTGGCCGCACAGCAACTGGACTATTTCCGCCAACCAATATTTCCCCGGCCAACGGGGGGCTATAAGGATCAGCGCATGACCCTTCTCTCGCACCCTGGCGAGAGTAGGAATGATCAGTTCTAATGGGGGGAAAGCGTACAGGAGGACGCGCGGCCACTCGTATGCCAAAGCATCCAGCCCCATTGGGGCGCTCCGACCGGTTAGGGAATAGAACAGAGGGCACTGAGTGTTCTCCTCTGATGCAAAGAGATCGACCTCTGCTCGACCGTATTTCTCCCATATCTGGTTCACGACCACGACGTGGAGTTTCCAGTCCTTGTAGCGAGGGTCACCCCTGGACATTAAATCTGCTCCCCAGTCCCGCGCGCCCGGCACGTGTGTTGCTCTCAGCGACAACAGGTGGGCGTTTCCCCAAATGGTCAGTCTGTGTGCCAACGTGTGCATTTGAGGGGAGCGCAGCCCCCCCTGACGGTTTATATACGCCACCACCGTGGTGTTGTCCGTCCTGACTAGAACATGTTGCCCCTGTTGAAAATGTTTCAGCGCCAGTGACACCGCCTGAAGTTCCAGGCAGTTTATGTGAACAAACTGCATATGTGAGCTCCACGTGCCATTTACTGATCTGCCCTCGTATACGGCTCCCCAGCCCGCCCGAGAGGCATCCGTCGAAAGGACCTTCCTCGCCAGGACAGTTCCCATGGTAACGCCTGTAGTCAGAAAGTACGCGCGTCCCCAAGGGCGCAGCGCCGAGACGCACGCCATGGAGATCAAAACCCGGCGATGGCCATGGCACGTCGGGTTCAGTCTGAGTGATGCAACCCATCGCTGAACCGGCCTCATATGGAGGCGGCCAAGTGGGACTACTACCAACGCCGACGCCATCAGACCCAATAGTCTGAGGCACGTTCTGAACTTCAACATCGTCCCCCTGCGAAAAAGTGCCAGACAAGCCTGAAAGGCTTCCACTCTCTCCGCGGATAGACGTGCTTTGAACGTCACTGAATCGAGGCACAAGCCTATGAACGTTATGCTTTGAGTAGGGACCAAAACACTCTTTTTCACGTTTATTGTGAAACCCAGGGACACTAGGTGCGATATGAGCACGCTGGTCTGCGCCTGAGCCTCCTGGGGCGACTGTGTGGCTAGAAGCCAGTCGTCTATGTATGTTGCCAAACGCATTCCCTTCAACCTGAGGGGCGCGATGGCAGCCTCCGTGCATTTCACAAACACCCGTGGACTTAACGAAAGGCCGAACGGGAGAACCAAATACTCGTACGTTACGCCCTGGAAGGCGCACCTGAGATATTTCCTGTGAGGGGGATAAATGGCGATATGGAAATAAGCGTCCCTCAGATTTATGCTTGTGAACCAGCCTCCCGGGCGCACGAAGCGTATGAGAGCGGCGTGTGTCAGCATCCTGAAACTGTACTGTCTCATGTATCTGTTCAGAGCGCGTAAATCTAATATCGGCCGGAGGCCCCCTCCCTTCTTCGGGACTAGAAAGTACCTCGAGTAAAAACCGCTTTGGTTTTTCTCCGGTGGCACTACCCGAATTGCCCTTTTGTTTCTTAGAGAGGTGATTTCCTCCTGTAGAACCTGAGCTTTCTCTCCACGGGCCTGCGACTGCAGTATCCCGTTGAAACGGGGAGGAGTGGACGCAAATTGGAGCCTGTAGCCGGCGGTTACAGTTTTTATAACCCAATCCGACGCACCACATGCCCGCCACTGTTGAGCCCGGCCAGCCAGCGGTCCCAGCGTCGCTGGTTCCGCTGTCGTGCCGGCCCGAACGGGCGTGGTGGGTTGCGCACCGGAGCGCACGCCCACCAGGCACCGTCTTATTACGTTCTGTTCCTTTTTTATGTTTATCATTTTTTTCATTTTCATTTTTTTTGTTTTCACAAGCAGCTGCGCCCTCGGCTCGGAGCCTGGATGCGCGCTGGCAAACATTTTTAATGAATAATGATTTGGGGAAGGGGGACACATGTGTGATGTTGGGCACTGGTGTGTGCTTGTACACATGCATGTGTCTGCGAGACACTGCTGCGGCTCCACCGAGCTCTCTGCAGGTCCGACCCTTCTCTCCTTCGCGTCGTGAACTGTGAAGGCTGTATGGCCTTCTGCACGCCTTTTGCAGGGCTTGGAACATGCCCTCTGTAACCCTTCTTGGAACCGGGTTTGGAACAGAACACCTAGGGGGGACGGCGACGGCGTCTGGCCGGGCCTGCCGCACCCCCCTGGTCGCAGCGCCTCAGGTAGCGCGCCGTTTCTTCCCGGCCCCCTGAGTAGCCGAAGGGGCTGCACGGCCACCTGGCGCCACCCCGGGCGTGGGTGGCTTCCTCGCCCACGCGCCACTGTGCTCCGGCGGCTTGTTCTGGCCCCGGCTGGCCCCGTGGGTTGGGTGGGGCTGACGCTTCTGGCCGCGGTAAGCCGGCGGAGGAGCGCGGGGCTGGGTGAACACCTGGCCGGGTGCGTTGGCGGGGAAAGGCGCTCTTCTGGGAAGACACAGTCGCAGCGCCTCACCCTCCCTCTTTTTTTCCTCCCAGCGTTTCAGCATGACATCATACGCCGGGCCAAACAGGCCTTTCGGGTCCACAGGCACGTCTAGGAGTTGGGGTTTCTCCCTCAGAGAGAGACTGGAGAGGTTCAGCCACCTCGCCCTCTCCTGAGCGACCATCAGCGCCATGGCCCTTCCGGACGCCTGGACAGCGCTCCTGTGAAGGCGCAGGCACAGGTCCGTCACCACGCACAGTTCATCCCAAAGGGCTGGGGTGGGTGACGAGGACATGTCGAGCTCCAGCTCAGCCTGGTAGACGACGCGTTGAGCGCCTTCACCGTCGTCGCCATCGCCTTGTAGCCCTTCTCAGTCATTAATGACTGGAAGGAGTCGGCTCTGGACGGCAGTGTAGGGCTCGCTGAAGTCATGGCGGACTTCTGCGTGGGGTGGAGGTGCGACGCCAGCAGTGGTTCAACCGGAGGAAGATGGGAGAACCCCTTTTCCTCCATACCGGCCCAATCCAACCCCGATCCACCCTGGACGGGGATCTTGGCTGAGAGAGGCTTGCCCCAAGACCGGGTCGCTTCCTCCAGGCACTCGGGAAAGGCCGGAAGTAGCAGGCTTCGCCTTCGGGAGTCGCTTGCCCTCGTAGCGAGATGTGGCGGTCTCCACCGGGGCCTCCGGCCACTCGATGTTTAGCCGCGCAGCCGCCCTCTTGCAGGCCTCGTGTAGGTCCATGCTCACGGCCGGGTTCGGGGAGGGGGTGCACGCACCGCCCACCACCATAGGCGACGCGGTGCGGGGGGAAAAGGAATCATCATCCTCGTCCTCGTCAGAGCCGAGGCTAATGGATTCCCCCCCCGACTCGGAGTGATCGCCCTCGGCTTCGTCGGGCCCTTCCAGCAGGCTAGCCTCGAAAGCGTCGGGCTGAGTCAACTCCAGCGGCTGGGAAGCGTCGGTGAGGTCCACCTCCGATCCCCAGCTGGTCCCCAGTGGGGCGGAGAGCCCCCGGGAACCTCCCGCTAGCTCCGGTAGTGGCGGGTCGGTTACCCCCATTACCGGATCATCTGTGCTGAGCTTCGCCTGCTTAGTCAGCCGGCGTTTGCGGGTTTTATTTGAAAACCGTGCGCAATGCTCGCAGGTAGGCGGGAATGCAAGGGCAGCCTTGGCATGTTCCAGCCCAAGGCAGCGAATGCAGGCGGTGTGGCTATCCGCTCCCGACATTTTGTTCCCGCACGCGCAGAACTTTGTCGGAGGCTTCCCCGAGCCCTCGGTTAGGGTAGGTTCAACCTCTGACTGCATGTTCTCGCCTTCCGTTTATGCCGGCTGCTGTTTGGTGACAGGTCAGCCGGGACACGGGTGTAGCTAGTGTAGATGCTAGCAGCTAGTATGGATACTAGCAGAGGCTACTGTTTGGTGACAGACTAGCTTACTTCTTCAGTCTCACAGTCGTCAGAGGTAGCGATAGGCTAGCGTTCGGTGACCGAGGGGTTAGCTCGCTCAGTGAACAGTGTGCTAATCCGTCTACGACTTCTGTCTGCGAGGTGCTTCTAGGAGCGAGAAGAGGTTAAAGACTGAAGAGATGACGTGACGACGGGGCTTATGTAGTAGGAGGGAGCCCCTCCTCTGCAGGCAGACGTCACGTCTGTTGGCCAGTCACGACTGGCGTAGTGTAAAATTGCTTCTGGGGGACAGCGCGAGGGGCGTGTCCCATAGTGAGATACCGAATGAATATTGAAAGAAAACTGCACCATCATGCAAAAATAGGTCCCTACTAGGGATGGGCACGAGTGGTAAATTCCAAACTCGAGTGATCGAAGGAATTCCTCGAGGATCAATCGAGTACTCGTTAAATCAAATCTATTTTTAGAATGCAACGCATCTGCAGCAGGAATAGGCCTGATGATGAACGTCAATATTACCAACCAAACATGTAATGCTTATTCTCCATCAAAACAGTCAGAGTTATCAGAGTATTCATTATTTATTTTTGTTATTTACCGTTCAAAACACATTTTCCTTACAAAAATAAATATGCGTCTCACAATTTAAATCACGTCGAACAAGGCCTGTAACAGTTTAAAAAAAACGAAACAAGTAGCCTAACCATTGCAAATAATTTAAAGCTGCAAATAAAACGGCAGCAAATGGACTAAGGAAATACTCAGCGTTGTGATCTTCTCTACACGCCCGGGATTACAGCTGCATCTTGCGGCGGTGAAAATAGCCGACACACTTTCACTTTCACCGTTGCTGCGGGTCTGCTTTCCCGAACTCACCGTTGTGTTTCAGGAGCATATGTTGCCGCATAGTACTTTCTGGTAGCTCGATTTCGCTTGGCATATTTTACATTTCACCTTATGATCTCCTATTTCTTTAAAGTTTTTCAATTCTTCGCTGCAGTTTGCTTTAACCGCCATCTCTTAACTTTTTGAATTCTGGCGTGCCTGCGCACGGAACGCGCCATGGAAATGGATGCATTTGATTTTCTTTGTGCCCACGTCATGCGTTAGTGGCGCCGACAGAAAATTGATACATTTGCTTCAGAAAACTTTGTTTATGTGTGTATATGCAAACTCGAGTTTGCCTGTCCACCAACCGAGTTCATTTGTAACGAGGAGTACTCGAGTAATCGATTCCTCACGCCCATCCCTAGTCCCTACAATACCAAACATATCATCACATTTCTAGATGCACATCATCTAGAAATCGAAAATGGTCTATTAGTTTTTTTCAATTGCTTGAACACTATAGTCACATGCTTAGACCAAAGTAACACAACTTGAAGTTTTTGTTTCTATACCTTAAACACATGTATCCATTCCTTAAACAAAAGCGCTGCTTTGCACTTTAGTGTCACAGAACAGACGAGGGGACCCAAATGCTGGACACAGGGAGACGGAGACGGAATCAAGGAAAGGGGGTTTTATTCCGTAGACAGGCGAGTAGTTGGGCAGGTAGGGGTCCGGTAACAAGCAGGTAATCAGTAGGGGTGAAACGGATCAGTGTGTCCACGGTTCGGTTCAGATAACCGTTTTGGGCCTCGGTTTCGGATACGGTTCGGATTAGGATCATGTCCGTGGTAGTAAAAAGGCGGACTTTTTTTTGACGGAGGGTTTGGGGGAGAAACACAAAAATGAATGAGACCCACAGGCTATTTGCAATGTGTTAATTGACTGCAATCAGACAACTTGCAAGGCTTTTTTGTCCAATAAATGTTCCCCTAAATGCATTTGAAAACATGGTGCACCGAGTGTAACATGTAAGGGATAACGGCCGACGAGGCTTAGAACTCTGGCGACGAGCGCAGCATGAAGCCAGAGTTGCCTCTACCTGTCCATTATTTCCATCGAACCGGTCGACCTCGAAGGCCGTTATCCCGCTTATCACCCGTTTGTATTTATCTCCCGTATATTTAGAATATAATTGTATCAATTACTTTCTTTAAATTTAGGAATCGTGCGCTTGAACTTCAGAAAACAACCTATTACAGCTACCTCATTGGCTCGGGCAGCACTGGAGAGAATGCATTCCGCTGGGTCCTAAACACCCTTTTGTATCGGACGTAGGCTACAGTAGGCAAAATACGCTACATAAGGCAATGCCTTCATGAAACCGAAATCCGCGGATCTCCAGAATGCTCCGAACTGTGGTAAACGAACCGAACGGATTCGGATACAATTCGAATCCGCTGCAGGCCTAGTAGTCACACAAGCAGGGATCAGGAACCAGCGGGGTAGTCAGACAGGCGGGGATCAGGAACCGGCAGGAGAGTCAGACAGGCGGGGATCAGGAACCAGAAGGAGAGTCATAACAGGCAAGCAAGGGGGCGATGGCAGGCGGATAGTCAGGCAGGCAGGGGTTCGGCGACCGGAGAATACTAGAAACTTGGGAAGGAGAGAGTTACTACGGGGACAGGCTGCTATAATGCTCGAGAATGCTGGTAGGACCGATACTAACTATAAAGACGTAGCGACGAACTGGCGCCGGCTGATAGGAAATCCCCAGCTGAAGTAGGGTCGATCATTATGGATAATTACGTCCAGGTGCGGGAGAAGGAGGCCCACCAGCATCCCATAGCCACTAGATGGCGGCATTGGACCGTGTAGCAGGACGCGACGTGACAGTACCCCCCCCTCTAGGGACGCCTCTCGGCGGACGACCCACAGCCGACGGATGGTCCCGATGGAAATCCCAAACCAGCGAGGCATCCAGGATACTCCTGGGCCCGTACCCCTCCCAGTCGACAAGATACTGGTGACCCCGGCCGCGGCGACGTACCTCCAGGAGGTGGCGGACTGTCCACGCCGGATGGTTGTCGATGACCCTCGGCGGAGGTGGAGGCGGAGCGGGGGGAGACAACGGGCTGGTGGAGACAGGCTTGAGTTGGGAGACATGGAAGGTCGGATGGACACGGAGAGATGGAGGGAGTCGGAGAAGAGGGTTGATGACAGACTCCACTTCGAAAGGGCCGATGAACCGGGGAGAGATCTTAGGGGTGATCCCCCTCAAGGGAAGATCCTTCGCCCGAAGCCACACCGACTGTCCGGGAGCGTACTGGGGGGCAGGCAGACAGCGCCTATTGGCCTGCAGTTGGGAGCGGGAGGTGCGTGTGGGCCGGCACCTGCGCATATGAGCCTGGACTGACGGGACAGAGATCTCCTCCTAGAGTCAACATCTAAACCCTGGCTCTTTGCGCATTGTTATCATTTGTGGTAAACATCTTTAAATTGCCATCACAGCTTCTGAAGTGGGCAATACGTGTGGGGTAGTCCACACGTAGTGCAGCACAGGATTCTTGATTCTGAATGCTATTCATTTTATGACTAAAACTTTGAAACGGTCTGATTATAGCAGAGGATGGTTTCGATCCATCGACCTCTGGGTTATGGGCCCAGCACGCTTCCGCTCCGCCACTCTGCGTGCGTGCGTGCGTGCGTGCGTGCGTGCGTGCGTGCGTGCGTGCGTGCGTGTCTGTCTGCGTGTTGTCATGTAGGCTATAGATATAGATCGATTGTCTTGGCTTGCTTGCATCCATGAAATATTGTAATGTTATGGCCGAGCTGGCTACTGCATATCGCGAACAATCTGGGGATGAGGGACTGCCATCTCAATATATAGCCTAACATATACAAATATATCACTGTAGGCTACTAGACACAAATATATTTTCCACTAGCTAGTGGTGGTCATTACATTGTAGTGAAACTAGTAAAGACAACACAGCCTTATCTTACGGCGAAATATGGAGGCACTGCAGCTCTAGTTTCGACAATGCGTTACTTTAGTCTGGTCTTTCTCTTCACTGATTGGTTAGACAGCCTTCAAACTTAGTGGTCAAGCAAAGAAGGGGAGGGGCTCGTTCTGCATACCTAATAGCCGGAGCGAATAACTAATAGCCGGAGTGAATGACTAATAGCCGCGGCTATTAGTCATTCAAAACCGTACGGAATCCGTACGGAATCCGTACGGAAACCGTACGGAAACCGTACGGATTCCGTACGGAATTCTTGCCAAACCGTACGGAAACCGTACGGAATCCGTACGGATTCCGTACGGATTCTGTATGGTTTTGCACTTTTACCGCGCCAATCTAGGTCCGGATTGTGGCCTTCTTGGCTTTCCATACACAGCCGACGGATGGTCCCGATGGAAATCCCAAACCAGCGAGGCATCCAGGATACTCCTGGGCCCGTATCACTTCCGGCCAGGTTTAGGAGGTAGGTGCTTTATCCATTAGAACACTGGGGCACAAGCGTATTTACAATAGACCAAAGAAATGAAAGACCAACCAAGCACTAGCAAGGACTGAAATACAAAAGAATAAGGTAGTTACACTCGTTCTTAATTTTTCAATCAACCCCAGTCTCGCTACCAATCCCACGCTCAATCATCTTCGTAAGGGATATTTGTTTTAAAATGCTTGCTATTTATCTCCAATATTGTGAGTAGAACACTTCATGCCATCTATTGAGGCTAGACTAAAAATTTAATTGCAGTTCATTTCATTGATTGATTGATGCTATATTAGGTAATAATGCTAGGAGAGGATGGTTTCGATCCATCGACAGGGTTTATACAGAGATTCTTAAGTTGAATTTACTACCTTTTTACTACCGTTTTTACTACCGTCACAATTTTTTTTACTACCAGCACGACTTCAAGCTTCAACTGTAGCAGCTTAAAGTATATATACATACATACATACATACATACACACACACACACACACACACACACATATATATACGCACGCACGCACGCACGCACACACACACACACACACACACACACACACACACACACACACACACACACACACACACACACACACACACACACACACACACACACACACACACACACACACACTTCTTAAAATAGGGGGCAATGCCAAATTTGATGATGTAGCCGGTCTTGTCCTTGGCCAACGCGAACGATTTTGCGATTTGGGAGTCCGGGAACATCATGCGGAACAGCTCTCCTATGTTATCGTTTGACTTGAACGAGTGGTGTTTTACTGCTAAATCTAAACACCACAGTACCTCGGCCTGCAGTGTAGAGGTGGCAGCGCAGAGCATCTGTGTGCTGGTCGTAGGAATACTGGCGGTGGATTGCGGGGCGGGAGCAGACGAAGTTGAGGGAGCAGTGGAGGTTGAGGGCGTAGCGCTAGCAGTCGTGCTAGCGCAAAACAGCGACAGCGGTAGCTGCGCGCTACGTCCCCGCATCCTGGCTCGGTGACTGGCAGACTCCATATGCAAGGTCTGAAAATTTACATTTAACCATTTTGATGCGAACTCACGGAGAGGTTTGGTAGCAAGCCAGCCGGGTACCCAAACTGACTTTAACGCGCGCGCGGGGTACACGTGAATCCTAGGTCACAGGTCCTAGTCGCAACATAAAAATATATTCACGCAAGTTTATTGAAGAAGCTAGGCCTTCACGTAAGTAACATTAATTGAAAAAGGCATTGGTCCAGTTGGATTAGGGTTCGAAAATTTACTACCTCGTCAGATGACGTTTACTACTTTTTACTACTTTTTACTGGCTTTAATTTGGCCTAATTTAATTTACTACATTTTACTACCTTTTAAAAACCCGCGGCAGCCATGATCGACTTCTGGGTTATGGGCCCAGCACGCTTCTGCTGCGCCACTCTGCTTAAAGCCCATGGTGCAGGTTAACCGGAAGTTTCGATTAATGGGTACATAAAGCACTCAAAATATGTATATAAAGTTTGAAATGTCTCCAAAATGGTGATAAAGTCCAGTTTTTGTCGTTTTTGGTTAGTAACGGTTATTTTTTACGCAATTCGGCGATGACGTCACGTGAGGTAGACGCATACTAGAACTAGCACTATGGCGTCTGACGGTGAGGTGACGTGAGACTGATTATGTCGTTGGCTCAGATAGGTAGGCTACCCTAAACTTAGTCAGAAGATCTAGAAATAGAAGGCATACTATGCCTTCTATTTCTTCTAAATATGGGCTAGCTTGACAGTCCCACCTGTAAACCCCTAGTGTTTATTTCTAAGCTTTTACCTTTCTCCGGTGAAAATGTTGTTTGCAAACGTAGCCGACGCCGAGTAGGCTGGTCATGTCTTCAGTGTGATTATTTTTGATAGTGCTAACTAGTTTTCCTCGTGATTGATAGTAGTAAGCGTGTCTGTGTCGCTGTGTTTGGCGGTGTAGTCCCATGGAAACTGTAGTGGAGAACTTGTGTTGTAGGGAGGTGAGCGCGTTTTGGTCGCTGGTCGAGGAGCTCACCCCGCGGCCAGCAGATGTAACGTGCCTAACGCAGCATCCTGGATTTGAGGCATGCTGCCTGAATCCGTTTGTGTTAAAAATAGCATACTCACACTTCAGGCAGGATCGTGGTCCCCTTCAAGCCAGCACGCA
This sequence comes from Gadus morhua, assembly GCF_902167405.1. Classification (NCBI taxonomy): domain Eukaryota; kingdom Metazoa; phylum Chordata; class Actinopteri; order Gadiformes; family Gadidae; genus Gadus; species Gadus morhua. The sequence goes on from NC_044053.1 coordinate 27,119,986, forward strand.
CGAGTATGTTCATAATTTATGTTTACTTTACAAATCTTTTTACACAGAGTCCTTTGAACCAACAGTTATAGGTGACAGGAGATGTGTTGCATACACAAAAAACATGCATAAGAAACAGGCTTAAAATGACGTTTCCAACCTACTTACAGAGAGTTTTAAACTTAAGAATCTTTCCTACTTATCCCTACTAGGCAATACCGGTACACTGCGTACAGGCAGGCTATACGCTGGGCTGATGGCATTTTAGGGAGGAGTATAAGGAGTATAAGGAAGCCTCTACCCTCTTGTGTGGTTTCAACCATCAGACAGCAATTCTAGAATGGTGATCAGACCTATCAGGGCTTTCAATGGCCTTGTTTGGAGGAAAATTAATAAAAATAATTGTTATTCTTATTCTGTTGTGATCATTCAATTGCCCTTAAAATGTTATAAAGTACACAGAACACATGCATTTTGGATAAAAAAAGTTATTGGCATTGCTTGTAATGGTTACTGAACAAAGACACAGGTTGGAATTAAATCTATATAAAAAAAATGGTTAGGCACAAAACATACAAGGAACACTGATGAAGGGCTAGACCCGCAATGTTTAATTCTAATTCTAATTAATTCTGCAATAGTGTGGTCATACCCGAGGGTCAGTTGCTGGTTCTCTTTCTCTCACACACACACACACACATACTATTTCATGCATGCATACATGCAGTGATACATGCAAAAGCACATCAAGCAGACACACAGTGAGCCCAGACAACACCGCACACAGAGGTTGACAAGGCACAGGTAAAATGATTGCCAAATTATTTTGAATTACATACAAAGAAATTTCATGCAAATAATAACAACTAAATCATTGGACTTGTCTGTGGAAAGAAATAATAATGTGAAATTAGGTTTTCTTGAAGCGTGACTGCCGGGCTAGGTAGAGGCTGACGGCCTCCTCCTTAGGAATCTGTTCGAAGGATTTGGCGATGGGGGCGGGTGCATCGGAGGACAAATTGGCGCTAATCTCTCGAAGAACCGCGGGTGAATTGGCGTAGCTCTCCCGAAGGGCCTTCATTAATGATGTTGCATAACCTGCAGACATAATAATAATAATATTAATTATAATAATAATAATATTACTTTATAAAGATCATTGTCACTGATCACCGCGCCATCTCAAAATATGATAGAACTGCATGACACTGCTTACCGTAGGAGGCTGCCTCTTTGATGGGACGCACCACATGGGCACCTTTTCTGAAGCGTGGATACCGCACGCAGTACTTCTCCGTCCCGTCACTTCTCCGTGCTGTCTCGCGATTGGCATTATGATTATGATTATAATGCAGCGCCGCTAAGAGAAGCCTACGAAACACATTTGAGAAAACCTTTGAAACTTGGTGTATGTATGACAAAATACTACAATAGGCATGTTAATAGGTACTATTATTACTATATAAGGCATAATAATTTGCAGTGTTATTCCATTGGATAGCACTGACCTGCTATACATCCCAAGGTATGAAAACCCTGTGTGCTTGGGCGTGAAGTGCAAGATGAGGGAGTGGTAAGCCTCAAGCGAGAAGGTCTGGTGCTGTGGAGACAGCTGTCGAACATCTTTCAGTAAGGCAGCCCTCATCATTATGTTCTCCAACTTGACTGCTGCCAATGAGCCTGCAAAGACAAAGGCAGGGAGGCAGACAGACACACAGACGGAAAACGTACAAATAGACAGGAAGATAGACAGACAGAATTCCTTTTTTAAATGGAAACACACATGAAATTGTCCTGCATATGAATTATAGCAAACATAAACAGTAAACAGAATGTTATGAGATTGCCAGGGAATGAAAAAATAATTTTATCACAAAGGTCACATGTCAAAGCATCCAGACAATTACTCAAAGACAGCAAATAAAACAAAACTATGTAGAGTGTGCATAATACCAGTACTGTACCTGGGTCCAGCCACTCTTTGTTGCGCTGATCTCCGTCTAGAGGGCCATGGGCACAACTGGAGAAGGCAGGGGTGTCATGGTCATGGATGCTCCTCATCAAACAATTCCTCCTCATCCATCGGCTCTTCGGGCACCCACGACAAGTCACTGATGACAGTGGCATTATCATCATCATCGTCGTCAACTGTCTGTTCAGGACTAGCGAGGGGAGTGGAGGTTTGTGGGCTTAATGAAGTCTGTGTGCCCACGCTAACCATCTTGGGCTTCAGGTTAACCTGCACAGCTGTGGCAGAGGCAGTAAACATACCCAAACATATGACAATCATGGCAAATCTAAGCGGCTATGTTTTGGTTTAGGCTATGTATTCATTTCATCAATGTTTATGGAAATGTCCTCCTTGCAATGTTTTAGACATAATATCTACCCCTTAAAATACCAAAGATTTACCGTGAGACCATCGGGGGGGCTTCAAATAACATTGTGTCCCAGCGTCAGAAGTGGAGGAGGGCAAGGGCTGATCCCCAGTATCGACACTCTCCACAGTGTCTACAGTGTCCACGGTCTCCTGCAGTGAGGCGTCTGTCAACATCTTGCGAAAACAAATATAAAAAAGTATATTAGTATAAAGTATAGTATATATAAGTATATAAAAAAGAAATCGCACGGTCACGGTCAAATACAGTAAATGTGAAAGAGAACCGTAGCAGTCTCGATCTAACACAACACACTGTTGTGAAAGCCGCTTGATGATGACGATCACTGATCCAAACACTAGCCATGAAGCTTTCATGACGATATGGACATTTACTTCAGGGCAATTTTGTTTTGGCTCATATTCGTGAATCACAAAATATGCTCTTCTAATGTCAGACTGATCATGCTTGTAGTGGAGGCTGTGTCAAATGGAACACGGTATGCAAAATACACACAGAGCTAGCTAACGCGCAGCTTGTAATTAGCAGCTATAGCATGATGCTTACCGTGGCAATCTCTCGCTTGCGGCAGACGGTGTCTCTCGACCTCGGGACAGGGCAGGCAGAGTGGTTTGCATGCACAGACGGCACGGCGGTAGGAATTAACTTCGGCCGTCCTCTTACTCTTTAAACCAAGTGAGACCATCTTGGCATCCCCTGAGTGGTAATCCTCCTCCTTGAAATGCGCGCAGCATATTCTTGAGTAGCCTACGCGGTAACAGAGCTAGCTGAAAAATCTGCCCACCTAAACTTGACAAATTGCACCCAGCTTCGGAGAATCCCTTTGTCCTTGGGGAAGCAATGGACCCTATGTCCACTTTTGCTTGAGACATACAGTAGAAAACCATTTTATCTACTCTCTCTCTCTCTATCTATATATATATGTTATGCTATGCTATCCCTCACTATCTATCGATGTTATGTTATGCTATGCTATCCCTCACTATATATCGATGTTATGCTATTCTATCTATCTATCTATCTATCTATCTATCTATCTATCTATCTATCTATCTATCTATCTATCTATCTATCTATCTATCTATCTATCTATCTATCTATCTATCTATCTATCTATCTATCTATCTATCTATCTATCTATCTATCTATCTATCTATCTATCTATCTATCTATCTATCTATCTATCTATCTATCTATCTATCTATCTATCTATCTATCTATCTATCTATCTATCTATCTATCTATCTATCTATCTATCTATCTATCTATCTATCTATCTATCTATCTATCTATCTATCTATCTATCTATCTATCTATCTATCTATCTATCTATCTATCTATCTATCTATCTATCTATCTATCTATCTATCTATCTATCTATCTATCTATCTATCTATCTATCTATCTATCTATCTATCTATCTATCTATCTATCTATCTATCTATCTATCTATCTATCTATCTATCTATCTATCTATCTATCTATCTATCTATCTATCTATCTATCTATCTATCTATCTATCTATCTATCTATCTATCTATCTATCTATCTATCTATCTATCTATCTATCTATCTATCTATCTATCTATCTATCTATCTATCTATCTATCTATCTATCTATCTATCTATCTATCTATCTATCTATCTATCTATCTATCTATCTATCTATCTATCTATCTATCTATCTATCTATCTATCTATCTATCTATCTATCTATCTATCTATCTATCTATCTATCTATCTATCTATCTATCTATCTATCTATCTATCTATCTATCTATCTATCTATCTATCTATCTATCTATCTATCTATCTATCTATCTATCTATCTATCTATCTATCTATCTATCTATCTATCTATCTATCTATCTATCTATCTATCTATCTATCTATCTATCTATCTATCTATCTATCTATCTATCTATCTATCTATCTATCTATCTATCTATCTATCTATCTATCTATCTATCTATCTATCTATCTATCTATCTATCTATCTATCTATCTATCTATCTATCTATCTATCTATCTATCTATCTATCTATCTATCTATCTATCTATCTATCTATCTATCTATCTATCTATCTATCTATCTATCTATCTATCTATCTATCTATCTATCTATCTATCTATCTATCTATCTATCTATCTATCTATCTATCTATCTATCTATCTATCTATCTATCTATCTATCTATCTATCTATCTATCTATCTATCTATCTATCTATCTATCTATCTATCTATCTATCTATCTATCTATCTATCTATCTATCTATCTATCTATCTATCTATCTATCTATCTATCTATCTATCTATCTATCTATCTATCTATCTATCTATCTATCTATCTATCTATCTATCTATCTATCTATCTATCTATCTATCTATCTATCTATCTATCTATCTATCTATCTATCTATCTATCTATCTATCTATCTATCTATCTATCTATCTATCTATCTATCTATCTATCTATCTATCTATCTATCTATCTATCTATCTATCTATCTATCTATCTATCTATCTATCTATCTATCTATCTATCTATCTATCTATCTATCTATCTATCTATCTATCTATCTATCTATCTATCTATCTATCTATCTATCTATCTATCTATCTATCTATCTATCTATCTATCTATCTATCTATCTATCTATCTATCTATCTATCTATCTATCTATCTATCTATCTATCTATCTATCTATCTATCTATCTATCTATCTATCTATCTATCTATCTATCTATCTATCTATCTATCTATCTATCTATCTATCTATCTATCTATCTATCTATCTATCTATCTATCTATCTATCTATCTATCTATCTATCTATCTATCTATCTATCTATCTATCTATCTATCTATCTATCTATCTATCTATCTATCTATCTATCTATCTATCTATCTATCTATCTATCTATCTATCTATCTATCTATCTATCTATCTATCTATCTATCTATCTATCTATCTATCTATCTATCTATCTATCTATCTATCTATCTATCTATCTATCTATCTATCTATCTATCTATCTATCTATCTATCTATCTATCTATCTATCTATCTATCTATCTATCTATCTATCTATCTATCTATCTATCTATCTATCTATCTATCTATCTATCTATCTATCTATCTATCTATCTATCTATCTATCTATCTATCTATCTATCTATCTATCTATCTATCTATCTATCTATCTATCTATCTATCTATCTATCTATCTATCTATCTATCTATCTATCTATCTATCTATCTATCTATCTATCTATCTATCTATCTATCTATCTATCTATCTATCTATCTATCTATCTATCTATCTATCTATCTATCTATCTATCTATCTATCTATCTATCTATCTATCTATCTATCTATCTATCTATCTATCTATCTATCTATCTATCTATCTATCTATCTATCTATCTATCTATCTATCTATCTATCTATCTATCTATCTATCTATCTATCTATCTATCTATCTATCTATCTATCTATCTATCTATCTATCTATCTATCTATCTATCTATCTATCTATCTATCTATCTATCTATCTATCTATCTATCTATCTATCTATCTATCTATCTATCTATCTATCTATCTATCTATCTATCTATCTATCTATCTATCTATCTATCTATCTATCTATCTATCTATCTATCTATCTATCTATCTATCTATCTATCTATCTATCTATCTATCTATCTATCTATCTATCTATCTATCTATCTATCTATCTATCTATCTATCTATCTATCTATCTATCTATCTATCTATCTATCTATCTATCTATCTATCTATCTATCTATCTATCTATCTATCTATCTATCTATCTATCTATCTATCTATCTATCTATCTATCTATCTATCTATCTATCTATCTATCTATCTATCTATCTATCTATCTATCTATCTATCTATCTATCTATCTATCTATCTATCTATCTATCTATCTATCTATCTATCTATCTATCTATCTATCTATCTATCTATCTATCTATCTATCTATCTATCTATCTATCTATCTATCTATCTATCTATCTATCTATCTATCTATCTATCTATCTATCTATCTATCTATCTATCTATCTATCTATCTATCTATCTATCTATCTATCTATCTATCTATCTATCTATCTATCTATCTATCTATCTATCTATCTATCTATCTATCTATCTATCTATCTATCTATCTATCTATCTATCTATCTATCTATCTATCTATCTATCTATCTATCTATCTATCTATCTATCTATCTATCTATCTATCTATCTATCTATCTATCTATCTATCTATCTATCTATCTATCTATCTATCTATCTATCTATCTATCTATCTATCTATCTATCTATCTATCTATCTATCTATCTATCTATCTATCTATCTATCTATCTATCTATCTATCTATCTATCTATCTATCTATCTATCTATCTATCTATCTATCTATCTATCTATCTATCTATCTATCTATCTATCTATCTATCTATCTATCTATCTATCTATCTATCTATCTATCTATCTATCTATCTATCTATCTATCTATCTATCTATCTATCTATCTATCTATCTATCTATCTATCTATCTATCTATCTATCTATCTATCTATCTATCTATCTATCTATCTATCTATCTATCTATCTATCTATCTATCTATCTATCTATCTATCTATCTATCTATCTATCTATCTATCTATCTATCTATCTATCTATCTATCTATCTATCTATCTATCTATCTATCTATCTATCTATCTATCTATCTATCTATCTATCTATCTATCTATCTATCTATCTATCTATCTATCTATCTATCTATCTATCTATCTATCTATCTATCTATCTATCTATCTATCTATCTATCTATCTATCTATCTATCTATCTATCTATCTATCTATCTATCTATCTATCTATCTATCTATCTATCTATCTATCTATCTATCTATCTATCTATCTATCTATCTATCTATCTATCTATCTATCTATCTATCTATCTATCTATCTATCTATCTATCTATCTATCTATCTATCTATCTATCTATCTATCTATCTATCTATCTATCTATCTATCTATCTATCTATCTATCTATCTATCTATCTATCTATCTATCTATCTATCTATCTATCTATCTATCTATCTATCTATCTATCTATCTATCTATCTATCTATTTATCTATCTATCTATCTATCTATCTATCTATCTATCTATCTATCTATCTATCTATCTATCTATCTATCTATCTATCTATCTATCTATCTATCTATCTATCTATCTATCTATCTATCTATCTATCTATCTATCTATCTATCTATCTATCTATCTATCTATCTATCTATCTATCTATCTATCTATCTATCTATCTATCTATCTATCTATCTATCTATCTATCTATCTATCTATCTATCTATCTATCTATCTATCTATCTATCTATCTATCTATCTATCTATCTATCTATCTATCTATCTATCTATCTATCTATCTATCTATCTATCTATCTATCTATCTATCTATCTATCTATCTATCTATCTATCTATCTATCTATCTATCTATCTATCTATCTATCTATCTATCTATCTATCTATCTATCTATCTATCTATCTATCTATCTATCTATCTATCTATCTATCTATCTATCTATCTATCTATCTATCTATCTATCTATCTATCTATCTATCTATCTATCTATCTATCTATCTATCTATCTATCTATCTATCTATCTATCTATCTATCTATCTATCTATCTATCTATCTATCTATCTATCTATCTATCTATCTATCTATCTATCTATCTATCTATCTATCTATCTATCTATCTATCTATCTATCTATCTATCTATCTATCTATCTATCTATCTATCTATCTATCTATCTATCTATCTATCTATCTATCTATCTATCTATCTATCTATCTATCTATCTATCTATCTATCTATCTATCTATCTATCTATCTATCTATCTATCTATCTATCTATCTATCTATCTATCTATCTATCTATCTATCTATCTATCTATCTATCTATCTATCTATCTATCTATCTATTTATTTACTAATCTGACACTGTCACTCTCTCACTAGCGGCTTCGGCTGTCGTCCAAAAGCGGAGTACCTTACGTGACGTCATGCAATGCATTGTGGGAGAAATAAGAATCATCGCTAACCTGTGGCTAATAACCACTAATATATCACCTACTTTTCCTTATATTTATATTTTGTGATACCCTACAACATCAAATACAATGGAAAATTGTTTAAATGTTTATTACCAACTAGAAAATTGCCAGAAAAGAAGAAAATAGAAACCTGCACCATGCCCTTTAACAGTAACAAAATATAGATGCAACATCTAAACCCTGGCTCAATGCACATTGTTATGGTAAACATCTTTAAATTGCCACCACGGCGTCTGATGTGGGCAATACATGTTGGGTAGTCCACACGTACTGCAGCACAGGATTCTTGATTCTGATTTTAAATGCTATTCATTTTAAGACTGAATCATTGAATTGAACTGAATATAGCAGAGGATGGTTTCGATCCATCTACCTCTCGGTTATGGGCCCAGCACGCTTCCGTTGCGCCACTCTGCTTAAAAATTATACAATATCGAGTCAACATCTGAACCCTGGCTCTTTGCGCATTGTTATCTTTTGTGGTAAACATCTTTAAATTGCCATCACAGCTTCTGAAGTGGGCAATACGTGTGGGGTAGTCCACACGTACTGCAGCACAGGATTCTTGATTCTGATTTAAAATGCTATTAATTTTAAGACTGAATCATTGAATAGTTCTGATTATAGCAGAGGATGGTTTCGATCCATCGACCTCTGGGTTATGGGCCCAGCACGCTTCCGCTGCGCCACTCTGCTTAACACAACACAATATCGAGTCAACATCTGAACCCTGGCTCTTTGCGCATTGTTATCTTTTGTGGTAAACATCTTTAAATTGCCATCACAGCTTCTGAAGTGGGCAATACGTGTGGGGTAGTCCAAACGTACTGCAGCACCGGATTCTTAATACTATTCATTTTACGACTGAAACTTTGAAACGGTCTGCTAATAGCAGAGGATTGTTTCGATCCATCGACCTCTGGGTTATGGGCCCAGCACACTTCTGCTGCACTACTCTGCTTAACAGTTACGAAATATAGATGCAACATCTAAACCCTGGCTCAATGCACATTGTTATTTTTTATAGGAAACATCTTTAATTTGCCATCATGGTGTCTGATGTGGGCAATACGTGTTGGGTAGTCCACAGGTACTGCAGCACAGGATTCTTGATTCTGATTTTAATTGCTATTCATTTTACGACTGAAACTTTGAAACGGTCTGATTATAGCAGAGGATGGTTTCGATCCATCGACCTCTGGGTTAAGAGCCCAGCACGTTTCCGCTCCGCCACTCTGCTTCAAAGAACCCCAGCCGGGACACGAACCCACAAATCCAGGTTTAGGAGGTAGGTGCTTTATCCATTAGAACACTGGGGCACACGCGTATTTACAACATGAGATTAGACCAAAGAAATTAACGACCAACCAAACACTAGCAAGGACTGAAATACAAAAGAATAAGGTAGGTATACTCATTCTTAATTTTTTAATCAACCCCAGTCTCGCTACCAATCCCACGCTCAATCATCTTCGTAGCGGATATTTGTTTTAAAATGCTTGCTATTTATCTCTAATATTGTGAGTAGAACACTTCATGCTATCTATTGAGGCTAGACTTAAAATTGAATTGCAATTCATTTCATTGATTGATTGATGCTATATTAGGTAATCCTGCTAGCAGAGGATGGTTTCGATCCATCGACCTCTGGGTTATGGGCCCAGCACGCTTCCGCTGCGCCACTCTGCTTAACAATTACATAATATCAAGTCAACATCTGAACCCTGGCTCTTTGCGCATTGTTATCTTTTGTGGTAAACTTCATTAAATTGCCATCACAGCTTCTGAAGTGGGCAATACGTGTGGGGTAGTCCACACGTACTGCAGCACAGGATTCTTGATTCTGATTTTAAGTGCTATTCATTTTAAGACTGAATCATTGAATAGTTCTGATTATAGCAGAGGATGGTTTCGATCCATCGACCTCTGGGTTATGGGCCCAGCACGCTTCCGCTGCGCCACTCTGCTTTACAATTAGACAATATCGAGTCAACATCTGAACCCTGGCTCTTTGCGCATTGTTATCTTTTGTGCTAAACATCTTTAATTTCTATCATAGCTTCTGAAGTGGGCAATACGTGTGGGGTAGTCCACACGTACTGCAGCACAGGATTCTTGATTCTGAATGCTATTCATTTTACGACTGAAACTTTGAAACGGTCTGATTATAGCAGAGGATGGTTTCGATCCATCGACCACTGGGCTATGGGCCCAGCACGCTTCCGCTGCGCAACACTGCTTAACAATTACAAAATATAGATGCAACATCTAAACCCTGGCTCAATGCACATTGTTATTTTTTATGGTAAACATCTTTAAATTGCCATCACGGCGTCTGATGTGGGCAATACGTGTTGAGTAGTCCACACGTACTGCAGCACAGAATTTTGATTCTGATTATAGCAGAGGATGGTTTCGATCCATCGACCTCTGGGTTATGGGCCCAGCACGCTTCCGCTGCGCCACTCTGCTTTACAGTCACAAAATATAGATGCAACATCTAAACCCTGGCTCAATGCACATTGTTATTTTTTATGGTAAACGTCTTTAAATTGCCATCACGGCGTCTGATGTGGGCAATACGTGTTGTGTAGTCCACACGTACTGCAGCACAGGATTCTTGATTCTGATTTTAAATGCTATTCATTTTAAGACTGAATCAGTGAATAGTTCTGATTATAGCAGAGGATGGTTTCGATCCATCAACCTCTGGGTTATAGGTTATGGCCCCAGCACGCTTCCGCTGCGCCACTCTGCTTAACAATTACATAATATCAAGTCAACATCTGAACCCTGGCTCTTTGCGCATTGTTATCTTTTGTGGTAAACATCTTTAAATTGCCATCATAGCTTCTGAAGTGGGCAATACGTGTGGGGTAGTCCACACGTACTGCAGCACAGGATTCTTGATTCTGAATGCTATTCATTTTACGACTGAAACTTTGAAACGGTCTGATTATAGCAGAGGATGGTTTCGATCCATCGACTACTGGGCTATGGGCCCAGCACGCTTCCGCTGCGCAACACTGCTTAACAATTACAAAATATAGATGCAACATCTAAACCCTGGCTCAATGCACATTGTTATTTTTTATGGTAAACATCTTTAAAATGCCATCACGGCATCTGATGTGGGCAATACGTGTTGTGTAGTCCACACGTACTGCAGCACAGGATTCTTGATTCTGATTTTAAATGCTATTCATTTTAAGACTGAATCAGTGAATAGTTCTGATTATAGCAGAGGATGGTTTCGATCCATCAACCTCTGGGTTATGGGTTATGGGCCCAGCACGCTTCCGCTGCGCCACTCTGCTTCAAATAATCCCAGACTGGACACTAACCCACAAATGCAGGTTTAGGCCGCGTTCACATCTAGCGTTTTTTTAAATCAGCCAGCGCTTGTTTTACATTATATTCCTATGGAGCAGAGCGTTTCTGGAAAAAGTCACGGCCGCTTTTTTAAACCCCTCTCCCAGCGTTTTTTTCTGCCATACGGAGTGTTGAAAAAAGTTCAACTTTCAGGAAGAAAGCGGCCGACGTCAGGCGTCTTTTGGGCAACTGACCAATCACAAGCGGAACATTGACACTTCGTCCCGAAGGAAACTCTCAACTGTCAAAACAAGAAACAATGGCAGACAAATCACTCGGGAAAGTGCCGGTAGAGCGATTAATAGTTTTAATTACAGAACATGTCGAGATCTACAACATGTCTAATGGGCTCTATCCTGGATACATAGTAGGCGGGTAACGTCGGGTCTAGAATGGGTTCGTTGATAGGCAATAGAAAAAACGCTCTCGGCGCTTTTCGGGCCAAAAACGCTGCCAGCTTTTCTTTTTGTTGAAAAAACGGTAGGCTCAACTTTTCCCTATTACAAAAAACGCTAGATGTGAACGTGGCATTAGGAGGTAGGTGCTTTATCCATTAGAACACTGGGGCACACGCGTATTTACAACATGAGATTAGACCAAAGAAATGAACGACCAACCAAGCACTAGCAAGGACTGAAATACAAAAGAATAAGGTAGGTATACTCATTCTTAATTTTTCAATCAACCCCAGTCTCGCTACCAATCCCACGCTCAATCATCTTCGTAACGGAATGTAGAATGTTGGTGTATTTTAGTGTCTCTCTGTTGTTCACATTTCTAGTCTAGGAACAGGCCAGGGCCTCTCATACTGATACAAGGTGTTATCCTTAACATTCTGCCATTGTTATGTCTCAACAAGGTTGAACCGACCTGGTCCTCCGGGACATAGCCAGGGCCAAATACCTTATCAAGGCTGAGAGTGCGTCTGTTCACGTGTTATTCATGTATCCCCTTTTTGTATAATACTCGCCCCAACCCTTTGGTTCGACGAGTAGAGGGTTTCGACAGCCGAGGAACAAGTCATCGACCACCGGGTCCACTATAGATTATTCAACCTAAGTCTGTATCTCGCTGTACATCCTGGAATAAACCATCTATTCAACCCTCTAATCCAACCTGTCAAGCTGCTTTGTTTTCGACTTCAAGAATTACTACTACGACTGAAAATACACAACGCAGAGTCTGTCCGAACAGTTTAGAAATAAGCTGAAATCTAACAGGATATTTGTTTTAAAATGCTTGCTATTTATCTCTAATATTGTGAGTAGAACACTTCATGCTATCTATTGAGGCTAGACTAAAAATTTAATTGCAATTCATTTCATTGATTGATTGATGCTATATTAGGAATTCCTGCTAGCAGAGGATGGTTTCGATCCATCGACCTCTGGGTTATGGGCCCAGCACGCTTCCGCTGCACCACTCTGCTTTACAGTCACAAAATATAGATGCAACATCTAAACCCTGGCTCAATGCACATTGTTATTTTTTATGGTAAACATCTTTAAATTGCCATCACGGCGTCTGATGTGGGCAATACGTGTTGAGTAGTCCACACGTACTGCAGCACAGGATTCTTGATTCTGATTTTAAATGCTATTCATTTTAAGACTGAATCATTGAATAGTTCTGATTATAGCAGAGGATGGTTTCGATCCATCGACCTCTGGGTTATGGGCCCAGCACGCTTCCGTTGCGCCACTCTGCTTTAAATCATCCCAGACGGGACACAAACCCACAAATCCAGGTTTAGGAGGTAGGTGCTTTATCCATTAGAACACTGGGGCACACGCGTATTTACAACATGAGATTAGACCAAAGAAATTAACGACCAACCAAGCACTAGCAAGGACTGAAATACAAAAGAATAAGGTAGGTATACTCATTCTTAATTTTTTAATCAACCCCAGTCTCGCTACCAATCCCACGCTCAATCATCTTCGTAGCGGATATTTGTTTTAAAATGCTTGCTATTTATCTCTAATATTGTGAGTAGAACACTTCATGCTATCTATTGAGGCTAGACTTAATATTGAATTGCAATTCATTTCATTGATTGATTGATGCTATATTAGGTAATCCTGCTAGCAGAGGATGGTTTCGATCCATCGACCTCTGGGTTATGGGCCCAGCACGCTTCCGCTGCGCCACTCTGCTTAACAATTACATAATATCAAGTCAACATCTGAACCCTGGCTCTTTGCGCATTGTTATCTTTTGTGGTAAACATCTTTAAATTGCTATCATAGCTTCTGAAGTGGGCAATACGTGTGGGGTAGTCCACACGTACTGCAGCACAGGATTCTTGATTCTGAATGCTATTCATTTTACGACTGAAACTTTGAAATGGTCTGATTATAGCAGAGGATGGTTTCGATCCATCGACCACTGGGCTATGGGCCCAGTACGCTTCCGCTGCGCAACACTGCTTAACAATTACAAAATATAGATGCAACATCTAAACCCTGGCTCAATGCACATTGTTATTTTTTATGGTAAACATCTTTAAAATGCCATCACGGCGTCTGATGTGGGCAATACGTGTTGTGTAGTCCACACGTACTACAGCACAGGATTCTTGATTCTGATTTTAAATGCTATTCATTATAAGACTGAATCAGTGAATAGTTCTGATTATAGCAGAGGATGGTTTCGATCCATCAACCTCTGGGTTATGCGTTATGGGCCCAGCACGCTTCCGCTGCGCCACTCTGCTTCAAATAATCCCAGACGGGACACTAACCCACAAATGCAGGTTTAGGCCGCGTTCACATCTAGCGTTTTTTTAAATCAGCCAGCGCTTGTTTTACATTATATTCCTATGGAGCAGAGCGTTTCTGGAAAAAGTCACGGCCGCTTTTTTAAACCCCTCTCCCAGCGTTTTTTTCTGCCATACGGAGTGTTGAAAAAAGTTCAACTTTCAGGAAGAAAGCGGCCGACGTCAGGCGTCTTTTGGGCAACTGACCAATCACAAGCGGAACATTGACACTTCGTCCCGAAGGAAACTCTCAACTGTCGAAACAAGAAACAATGGCAGACAAATCACTCGGGAAAGTGCCGGTGGAGCGATTAATAGTTTTAATTACAGAACATGTCGAGATCTACAACATGTCTAATGGGCTCTATCCTGGATACATAGTAGGCGGGTAACGTCGGGTCTAGAATGGGTTCGTTGATAGGCAATAGAAAAAACGCTCTCGGCGCTTTTCGGGCCAAAAACGCTGCCAGCTTTTCTTTTTGTTGAAAAAACGGTAGGCTCAACTTTTCCCTATTACAAAAAACGCTAGATGTGAACGTGGCATTAGGAGGTAGGTGCTTTATCCATTAGAACACTGGGGCACACGCGTATTTACAACATGAGATTAGACCAAAGAAATGAACGACCAACCAAGCACTAGCAAGGACTGAAATACAAAAGAATAAGGTAGGTATACTCGTTCTTATTTTTTCAATCAACCCCAGTCTCGCTACCAATCCCACGCTCAATCATCTTCGTAACGGAATGTAGAATGTTGGTGTATTTTAGTGTCTCTCTGTTGTTCACATTTCTAGTCTAGGAACAGGCCAGGGCCTCTCATACTGATACAAGGTGTTATCCTTAACATTCTGCCATTGTTATGTCTCAACAAGGTTGAACCGACCTGGTCCTCCGGGACATAGCCAGGGCCAAATACCTTATCAAGGCTGAGAGTGCGTCTGTTCACGTGTTATTCATGTATCCCCTTTTTGTATAATACTCGCCCCAACCCTTTGGTTCGACGAGTAGAGGGTTTCGACAGCCGAGGAACAAGTCATCGACCACCGGGTCCACTATAGATTATTCAACCTAAGTCTGTATCTCGCTGTACATCCTGGAATAAACCATCTATTCAACCCTCTAATCCAACCTGTCAAGCTGCTTTGTTTTCGACTTCAAGAATTACTACTACGACTGAAAATACACAACGCAGAGTCTGTCCGAACAGTTTAGAAATAAGCTGAAATCTAACAGGATATTTGTTTTAAAATGCTTGCTATTTATCTCTAATATTGTGAGTAGAACACTTCATGCTATCTATTGAGGCTAGACTAAAAATTTAATTACAATTCATTTCATTGATTGATTGATGCTTTATTAGGAATTCCTGCTAGCAGAGGATGGTTTCGATCCATCGACCTCTGGGTTATGGGCCCAGCACGCTTCCGCTGCGCCACTCTGCTTAATAATTACACAATATCGAGTCAACATCTGAACCCTGGCTCTTTGCGCATTGTTATCTTTTGTGGTAAACATCTTTAAATTGCCATCACAGCTTCTGAAGTGGGCAATATGTATGGGGTAGTCCACCCGTACTGCAGCACAGGATTCATGATTCTGAAAGCTATTCATTTTACGACTGGAACTTTGAAACGGTCTGATTATAGCAGAGGATGCTTTCGATCCATCAACCTCAAGGTTATGGGCCCAGCACGCTTCCGCTGCGCCACTCTGCTACAAATAATCCCAGACGGGACACGAACCCACAAATCCAGGTTTAGGAGGTAGGTGCTTTATCCATTAGAACACTGGGGCACACGCGTATACTATTTACAACATGAGATTAGACCAAAGAAATGAACGACCAACAAAGCGCTAGCAAGGACTGAAACACAAAAGAATAAGGTAGGTATACTCGTTCTTAATTTTTCAATCAACCCCAGTCTCGCTACCAATCCCACGCTCAATCATCTTCGTAACGGATATTTGTTTTAAAATGCTTGCTATTTATCTCTAATATTGTGAGTAGAACACTTCATGCTATATATTGAGGCTAGACTAAAAATTTAATTGCAATTCATTTCATTGATTGATTGATGCTATATTAGGTAATCCTGCTAGCAGAGGATGGTTTCGATCCATCGACCTCTGGGTTATGGGCCCAGCACGCTTCCGCTGCGCCACTCTGCTTAATTATTACATAATATCGAGTCAACATGTGAACCCTGGCTCTTTGCGCATTGTTATCTTTTGAGGTAAACATCTTTAAATTGCCATCACAGCTTCTGAAGTGGGCAATACGTGTTGGGTAGTCCACACGTACTGCAGCACAGGATTCTTGATTCTGAATGCTATTCATTTTACGACTAAAACTTCGAAACGGTCCGATTATAGCAGAGGATGGTTTCGATCCATCGACATCATGGTTATGGGCCCAGCACGCTTCCGCTGCGCCACTCTGCTTAACAGTTACATAATATAGATGCAACATCTAAACCCTGGCTCAATGCACATTGTTATTTTTTATGATAAACATCTTTAAATTGCCATCACGGCGTCTGATGTGGGCAATACGTGTTGGGTAGTCCACACGTACTGCAGCACAGGATTCTTGATTCTGATTTTAAATGCTATTCATTTTAAGACTGAATAATTGAATAGTTCTGAACATAGCAGATGTTGGTTTTGATCCATCGACCTCTGGGTTATGGGCCCAGCACTCTTCCGCTGCGCCACTCTGCTTCAAATCATCCCAGACGGGACACGATCCCACAAATCCAGGTTTAGGAGGTAGGGGCTTCATCCATTAGAACACTGGGGCACACGCGTATTTACAACATGAGATTGGACCAAAGAAATGAACGACCAACCAAGCACTAGCAAGGACTGAAATACAAAAGAATCAGGTAGGTATACTCGTTCTTAATTTTTCAATCAACCCCAGTCTCGCTACCAATCCCACGCTCAATCATCTTCGTAACGGATATTTGTTTTAAAATGCTTGCTATTTATCTCTAATATTGTGAGTGGAACACTTCATGCTATCTATTGAGGCTAGACTAAAAATATAATTGCAATTCATTGATTGATGCTATATTAGGTAATCCTGCTAGCAGAGGATGGTTTCGATCCATCGACCTCTGGGTTATGGGCCCAGCACGCTTCCGCTGCGCCACTCTGCTTAACAGTCACAAAATATAGATGCAACATCTAAACCCTGGCTCAATGCACATTGTTATATTTCATGGTAAACATCTTTAAATTGCCATCACTGCGTCTGATGTGGGCAATACGTGTTGGGTAGTCCACACGTACTGCAGCACCGGATTCTTGATTCTGATTTTAAATGCTATTCATTTTAAGACTGAATCATTGAATAGTTCTGATTATAGCAGAGGATGGTTTCGATCCATCGACCTCTGGGTTATGGGCCCAGCACGCTTCCGCTGCACCACTCTGCTTCAAATCATCCCAGACGGGACACGAACCCACAAATCCAGACTTAGGAGGTAGGTGCTTTATCCATTAGAACACTGGGGCACACGCGTATTTACAACATGAGATTAGACCAAAGAAATGAACGACCAACCAAGCACTAGCAAGGACTGAAATACAAAAGAATAAGGTAGGTATACTTGTTCTTAATTGACCCCAGTCTCGCTACCAATCCCACGCTCAATCATCTTCGTAACGGATATTTGTTTTAAAATTCTTGCTATTTATCACTAATATTGTAAGTAGAACCCTTCATGCTATCTATTGAGGCCAGACTAATAATTTAATTGCAATTCATTTCATTGATTGATTGATGCTATATTAGGTAATCCTGCTAGCAGAGGATGGTTTCGATCCATCGACCTCTGGGTTATGGGCCCAGCACGCTTCCGCTGTGCCACTCTGCTTAACAAATACACATTATCGAGTCAACATCTGAACCCTGGCTCTTTGCGCATTGTTATCTTTTGTGGGAAACATCTTTAAATTGCCATCACAGCTTCTGAAGTGGGCAATACGTGTGGGGTAGTCCACACGTACTGCAGCACAGGATTCTAAATACTATTCATTTTACGACTAAAACGTTGAAATGGTCTGATTATAGCAGAGGATGGTTTCGATCCATCGACCTCTGGGTTATGGGCCCAGCACCCTTCCGCTGCGCCACTCTGCTTAACAGTTACAAAATATAGATGCAACATCTAAACCCTGGCTCAATGCGCATTGTTATTTTTTATGGTAAACATCTTTAAATTGCCATCACAGCGTCTGATATGGGCAACACGTGTTGGGTAGTCCACACGTACTACAGCACAGGATTCTTGATTCTGATTTTAAATGCTATTCATTTTAAGACTGAATCATTGAATAGTTCTTATTATAGCAGAGGATGGTTTCGATCCATCGACCTCTGGGTTATGGGCCCAGCACGCTTCCGCTGCGCCACTCTGCTTTAAATCATCCCAGACGGGACACAAACCCACAAATCCAGGTTTAGGAGGTGGGTGCTTTATCCATTAGAACACTGGGGCACACGCGTATTTACAACATGAGATTAGACCAAAGAAATTAACGACCAACCAAGCACTAGCAAGGACTGAAATACAAAAGAATAAGGTAGGTATACTCATTCTTAATTTTTCAATCAACCCCAGTCTCGCTACCAATCCCACGCTCAATCATCTTCGTAACGGATATTTGTTTTAAAATGCTTGCTATTTATCTCTAATATTGTGAGTAGAACACTTCATGCTATCTATTGAGGCTAGACTTAAAATTGAATTGCAAATCATTTCATTGATTGATTGATGCTATATTAGGTAATCCTGCTAGCAGAGGGTGGTTTCGATCCATCGACCTCTGGGTTATGGGCCCATAAAGACATGCCTCCCACAAAGACAGAATCAATAATTTGCGAAACTCAGCAAATTTGTTCAATAGGCCTAATACTAACATGTGAAATAGATAAAGAAACAAAAAGAAAAGGAAAAGGATGAAAAAGCAGTGAGTAAGGCGTAGATACAGTAAGCCATGACTACCCTCCCAACATACTGTTAATAAAGGTGGACCATAAGTTAATATTTCTAGCTTGGGCGCCATGCATGCTGGCCACAGATCTCTCTAATTTAGCCAGATCTATGACTGTGTTCACCCAATGTTGGTAGGACAGGTCATGAGGAGCTTTCCATCTCGGTGCTACAAGCTTTTTAGCAGCAGTAAGGCCTACCAAAAACCAGCGTTGGTGCATCAGAGAAAGATCTAGACCCGTAAAATCACTCAGCAATAAGATAGTTGGGGAGCAGGGGATGGTACGCCCAAGTACTATAGACATCCTATTGGATACCATACTCCAAAAGTCGCTCACCCCAGGGCACTCCCAAACCATGTGAACAAAGGTACCTATAGTACCTAGAGAGCATAGCTGGCAGTTAGGAGATGGATTTAATTTCATCAAGAATAATTTATGAGGAGTGCAGTAGAGTCTGTGTATGAAATTGTAGTGAATCATCTGATGGTTGGGATTACGCGAAGATAGGTCAAGCTTTGACCAGACTATGGACCAATTGATTGAAGAAGGTGCAATTGAGAGATCATGGCTCCAGCGACTATCCACTTGCAAAGGTTTTTCTGCATGTTTGGACCTAAATGTGTATAGAGCAGAGACCAAGCCTTTGGTAGATGAACTGCCACATATTTTATGAATTGGATGAGGCACCATGTTTTCACCCCAGGGGACTCCGTATGCCCGTAAGGCGCTGCGGAGTTGTAGGTAGAAGAAAAAGGAGGTGCCGGGTAAATTGTAATGCGATTTCAAGTCCTGAAAAGATCTGAGCGCATTATCTGACATAATGTCGGAAAGGGTACTAATCCCTTTATCCCTCCACTGAGGGAAGGACATCGGGTGACCACCCAAGCAAAGGGCGAAATTATTAAATAAAGGAAGGTGAGGATGGAATTTAAAGTGATTGCTAGAGTGTGATTCCACAGTTCTCCATATGGCAACAAGATGTGAGATTAAAGAGCCAAATTTGGATTTACACATTTTGAGAGGGATGTTTGAGTAAATAACATCCTGAAGCCTATGTGGTATTACTAGATGTTCCTCTAATGAACGCCAGGCTACCTGAGCCTCTGGATCTAACCAGGTATGAAGAGAACGAAGGGTTGAGGACCAAAAATAAAACTGGAAATTTGGAAGTCCAAGGCCACCTGAGAGTTTGTGCCTCTGCAAAATAGACATTTTAATCCGTGGGCGTTTCCCTTTCCAGACATACCTGGAAACAAATGTATGTAGTTTATCCCAGTGACCAACTGGGGGAGCTAAGGGAAGCATTGAACTACAGAAGTTGACTCGCGGTAGGATGTTCATCTTTACGATAGAAGCTCTTGCTCGAAATGAATTAGGAATGGACGACCAACGCTCCAAATCGGATTCCACCTGCCGGAGAGTCGAGTTATAATTAACAGAGACTGTAGTTTGTAATGAAGGAAAAATCGATAGACCTAGGTATTTAAAATTGTCAACTACTGGAATAATGTTTGGTAAGGAAGCATGCCTCATAGTGTCGTTTAGAGGAAGGAGAGCTGACTTAGACCAGTTTATTTTGTAGCCAGAGATACTCCCGAATTTATCAAATATAGACAAAATATGTGGTGTAGATTTAATTGCATCACCAAGATAAAGCAAAATATCATCACAATAAAGAGAGATGAAATGATCTGTTCCATGGACAATAACAGGAGTATGGGTTGACTGACGCACCGTCTGGGCCAGAGGTTCCAAAGATAAAATGAATAAAAGTGGAGAAAGAACGCAGCCTTGTCTAGAGCTGCGGCCCACTGGAAACAACGAAGAACAGATATTGCCAGTCATTACCATGGCTGAAGGGGAGGCGTAGAGCGTTTTAATCATGTTGATGAAATGGATACCAAATCCCATATGCTGAAGGACAGCCCATAAATAGTGCCATTCAAGGCGATCAAAAGCTTTTTCTGCGTCCAGAGATAATACAGCACAGGGCGTTTGGACCTCAGCTGAAGCTTCGACAATGTGCAAAAGTCTGCGAACATTATCAGAGGATAAGCGAGATTTTACGAAGCCAGTTTGGTCAGGGTGAATGAGCTTATTCATAAGGGGTTCAAGCCTTAGTGCAAGCACTTTAGCAAAAAGTTTAACGTCAGCATTCAAGAGCGATATAGGACGATAATTTGCACATTCATTTGGGTCTTTCCCTTTTTTATGGAGTAAGGTGATTGTAGCGGTGTTAACATCTCTTGAAAAGGAACCACTTGAAATGGCATGATTGATCATGTTCAGCAATAGAGGGCCAAGTTGAGACCAACACTGTAAATATAGTTCTGGAGGAATTCCGTCAAAACCCGCCGATTTGCCTTTATTAAGACTGCGTAAAGCCCTCTCCAATTCGAGTAGGGTAAATGGTTTGTCCAGAGACGTAGCCTCATGGGGCAGCAATTTAGTAAGATTTAAATTCTTGAAAAATAAATCAAATTTAGAAGAGTCATGAGGAACTTCAGAACTATACAAGTTGGAATAAAAGGAGCGGAATGTCTCATTAATTAATTTGGGGTCCGTTACTAGAGCGCCAGCTGGTGTTTTAATGGCGGGTATGTGCGCAAAGTTTTCACTGGCACGAAGGCTTAAGGCAAGTGACTGGCTGGGGCGGGCCCCCTCAAAGTAATGGTGCTGGCGCGTACGATGGATAAGCAATTCAGTGTGCTGTCGGGAATTCAGCTCCTCTTTTATTTTATTACGTTGGGTGATTGAGTCAGGAGTTACGTTGTTGTGCATAGTACCTTCTAGTTGCCCGAGATCACCCTCCAGCTCAAGAATCCTGCGTTGACGCGTTTTGTTTAAAATAGAGGAAAACGATATGCAGTTACTTCTAATATAGCCTTTTACAGAATCCCATAGGATACGAGTGTCCTCTACTGAATGCAAGTTAAAAGATATGAATTCTGCTAGGCCAGATTCAAGTTGCACCAAAAAGCTCTCATTGCGCAGCAAAGAGGTATTGAAGCGCCAGCGTGGGGCGCGGTCACGAGATACGGAAAGGTTAGCCCTACAGATGACAGCCTTGTGATCTGAGAAGGCCAGGGGGATCATGTCCGTGCTTACCTTTTCGAGGAGATCCTTCGATACAAAAATGAAGTCTATTCTGGAAAATGAATGATGTCTTGCGGAAAAAAACGAGAAGTCTTGTTTATTGTGATTGGTAACGCGCCATTTATCTATTACTGAAAATTCCTGAGCCCATTTCCTCAATGCAACCGACGCTGATCTCTGATCACTGCCCTCTACCACAGCCGTCCTGTCCACAGAGTGGTCCCAAACCGCATTAAAGTCTGCCCCAATAAATAATCGGTAATCAGACAGGTCATGCATGATATTGGACAAACGTACATAGAAATCAGGATCAAAGCTGTTAGGTGCGTAAATAGATAAAAATGCAATTTTCTTGTTTTCTATGATGGTTTTCATAAAAGTGATTCTACCATCTGAGTCGCCCCCAACACCTAAATTGGTGACCTGAAAGTTACGGCGGACCACAATTACTACGCCTTTTGTTTTATTGAGGGCTGAAGCATTTGTCTTTACAACGCAATGTTTATTTTGTAGCTTATGGACATCTTTCTGAAGCAAGTGGGATTCGCTGACCAAGGCTATGTCCACTCTCTCTCTTCTTAGTACATCCAGAAAACTTGTGCGTTTATGGGGCAAATTAAGGCCACGTGCGTTAAGAGAAATCACGGTTAATTTAGTCATTCAGGTGGTGGTACATAAGATAAGATATGAGCTGTAAATAACAGAAAAATAGCAGGCAGAGCAAGACCTGTATCCCCCCCCCCCCCCCCCCCCCACACACACACACACACACACACACACACACGCAGCCAAAGACGCGCGCACACACATAATACCAACACACACACACACATACACGGAACACAGCAGCAAGTGAATCCCCCCCCCCCACACACACACACACTCCCACAAGACAAGACAAAACAGTACCGATACATGGATATTGCCAGATGCAACCATGTAAGCCTATCATAACCCACCCACCTAACACTAGAAGGCGGGTCCCTATAGGAAAACTCCAAGGGGGAGAAAGAATGAATGAAGATAAATAAATAAACAAATAATGACATTGGACTTTCAGCAGTCAATGGTCAATATACAGAGAACCGTATAACCGTATACAGGCCTATAGCCTCCAACAAAACAAAAGCCAGGACAAAACAATCAAGCAAACCAACCAACCAAAAAAGGAGGCAAAACAACAACAAAAAACAACGTCTGGCATGCAACTCACTTCCACAAGGCTGTGCAATCGACATTGTTTTTTTTTTTTTTTTTTAGCAATATTTTAAGTACAGACTTGTACAGCAATAAACATTTAGAATATTTTGAAGTCCCAAATGGCCAGTCCACGAAGTGAATAAGGGAAAAAATAGAAATAGGCTGGACAGAAAAACCAAAAGATAATGGGGGAGCAGTACTACTCGTAACTTAGGCCTACTCTTATTTCCCCAAAAGGCATGTAATAGCGCTGGCTCTAGTCTATTTCAGGTCGGGAAATTGAACTTTCAGAGCGGTCGTGGCCGCCTCTAAGCTCCCGAACTTCAACTGTTCATTGCCAATCCAGACAAGGAGGGTGCCTGGGTCCCGGACTCTGGTCATTACCTTTTTGCCATGGAGCTGCTCGCGCAGCGGCCAGTATTGGTCCCGAAGTTTCCTCCGACGTACCGACATATCCTCAGTAATCCGTAGCTTCACGCCGGGAAGGGCCTTGAGCTCAAACAGGGTGGATTTCACTGCCTCCATAATGGAGATCTTCTTTTGTAGATGGTGAAGCTTGAATATCACCGTGCGGGGTCTGGATTGCTCGACCAATGGACCAAGCCTATGGGCAAATTCGATGTCATGCTCTTTCAGTGGAATGGATAGGAGAGCGGAGAGGGTCTTAGCCAGGTAGGTCTCCATGTTGTAGCCTGCCTCGCTCTTCTCTGGCAGGTACAGCAAACGGAGATTCCTTCGCCTGGATTGATTTTCAAGGTTGTCAATTGCGTTCAACGCTTCTTCAAGTTTATGATCCAGGGCTTTAATGACCAACTCTTGAGCTGCCACCTTGTTGGTTTGCAAAAGCAAGTTGGCCTCGGTTGACTCCAGCCGCGCACCGATAGAATTCACTGAAGTGTTTAGTTTGTCCATTTTCTTGGAAAGAGCGTCTAGTTTATCCATTTTACTGGTAAGATTGGCGTTCGATGCCACCAGCGTGTCCAGCGTTGCCTGAATTTTCTCCATCACTGGTGTGGCTCGGGTCTTAGGAGACATACACAGGAGTTTGGAATTGTTTCCTTGTTTGTTTGGGTTAACTCACGCAGTTTGTTTGTTTGTTTGGGTTAACTCACGCAAGCCTGCCTAGAAGTCCCAAACGGCAGATAGCATAATAAATCAACATCGACATATAAAGAGAACGTATTTGCAGTTAGCAACGAGTTGATTAGGGGTATAAAATCATTCTTTCTCCCCAAGAGAGTCGGACCCACACGTCTCACTCACTGCCGTCCGCCATCTCAAGCGTCGGTATGGTAAACAACTTTAAATTGCCATCACGGCGTCTGATGTGGACAATACGTGTTGGGTAGTCCACACGTACTGCAGCACAGGATTCTTGATTCTGATTTTAAATGCTATTCATTTTAAGACTGAATCATTGCATAGTTCTGATTTTAGCAGAGGATGGTTTCGATCCATCGACCTCTGGGTTATGGGCCCAGCACGCTTCCGCTGCGCTACTCTGCTTCAAATCATCCCAGACGGGACACAAACCCACAAATCCAGACTTAGGAGGTAGGTGCTTTATCCATTAGAACACTGGGGCACACGCGTATTTACAACATGAGATTAGACCAAAGAAATGAACGACCAACCAAGCACTAGCAAGGACTGAAATACAAAAGAATAAGGTAGGTATACTCGTCCTTAATTAACCCCAGTCTCGCTACCAATCCCACGCTCAATCATCTTCGTAACGGATATTTGTTTTAAAATGCTTGCTATGTATCTCTAATATTGTGAGTAGAACACTTCATGCTATCTATTGAGGCTAGACTAAAAATATAATTGCAATTCATTTCATTGATTGATGCTATTTTAGGTGGTCCTGCTAGCAGAGAATGGTTTCGATCCATCGCCCTCTGGGTTATGGGCCCAGCACGCTACCGCTGCGCTACTCTGCTTAACCAATACACAATATCGAGTCAACATCTGAACCCTGGCTCTTTGCGCATTGTTATCTTTTTATGGTAAACATCATTAAATTGCCATCACAGCTTCTGAAGTGGGCAATACGTGTGGGGTAGTCCACACGTACTGCAGCACAGGATACTTGATTCTGAATACTATTCATTTTACGACTGAAACTTTGAAACAGTCTGATTATAGCAGAGGATGGTTTCGATCCAACGACCTCTGGGTTATGGGCCCAGCACGCTTCCGCTGCGCCACTCTGCTTAACAGTCACAAAATATAGATGCAACATCTAAACCCTGGCTCAATGCACATTGTTATATTTTATGGTAAACATCTTTAAATTGCAATCACGGCGTCTGATGTGGGCAATACGTGTTGGGTAGTCCACACGTACTGCAGCACAGGATTCTTGATTCTGATGTTAAATGCTATTCATTTTAAGACTGAATCATTGAATAGTTCTGATTATAGCAGAGGATGGTTTCGATCCAACGACCTCTGGGTTATGGGCCCAGCACGCTTCCGCTGCGCCACTCTGCTTAACAGTCACAAAATATAGATGCAACATCTAAACCCTGGCTCAATGCACATTGTTATATTTTATGGTAAACATCTTTAAATTGCAATCACGGCGTCTGATGTGGGCAATACGTGTTGGGTAGTCCACACGTACTGCAGCACAGGATTCTTGATTCTGATGTTAAATGCTATTCATTTTAAGACTGAATCATTGAATAGTTCTGATTATAGCAGAGGATGGTTTCGATCCAACGACCTCTGGGTTATGGGCCCAGCACGCTTCCGCTTGGCCACTCTGCTTCAAATCAACCCAGACGGGACACGAACCCACAAATCCAGGTTTAGGAGGTAGGTGCTTTATCCATTAGAACACTGAGGCACACGCGTATTTACAACATGAGATTAGACCAAAGAAATGAACGACCAACCAAGCACTAGCAATGACTGAAATACAAAAGAATAAGGTAGGTATACTCGTTCTTAATTTTTCAATCAACCCCAGTCTCGCTACCAATCCCACGCTCAATCATCTTCGTAACGGATATTTGTTTTAAAATTCTTGCTATTTATCACTAATATTGTAAGTAGAACACTTCATGCTATCTATTGAGGCTAGACTATTGATTTAATTGTAATTCATTGATGCTATATTAGGTAATCCTGCGAGCAGAGGATGGTTTCAATCCATCGACCTCTGGGTTATGGGCCCAGCACGCTTCCGCTGTGCCACTCTGCTTAACAAATACACAATATCGAGTCAACATCTGAACCCTGGCTCTTTGCGCATTGTTATCTTTTGTGGGAAACATCTTTAAATTGCCATCACAGCTTCTGAAGTGGGCAATACGTGTGGGGCAGTCCACACGTACTGCAGCACAGGATTCTGAATACTATTCATTTTACGACTAAAACGTTGAAACGGTCTGATTATAGAAGAGGATGGTTTCGATCCATCGACCTCTGGGTTATGGGCCCAGCACGCTTCCGCTGCGCCACTCTGCTTAACAGTTACAAAATATAGATGCAACATCTAAACCCTGGCTCAATGCGCATTGTTATTTTTTATGGTAAACATCTTTAAATTGCCATCACGGCGTCTGATGTGGGCAATACGTGTTGGGTAGTCCACACGTACTGCAGCACAGGATTCTTGATTCTGATTTTAAATGCTATTCATTTTAAGACTGAATCACTGAATAGTTCTGATTATAGCAGAGGATGGTTTCGATCCATCGACCTCTGGGTTATGGGCCC
The DNA here is from genome assembly GCF_902167405.1 of Gadus morhua. Lineage (NCBI taxonomy): Eukaryota > Metazoa > Chordata > Actinopteri > Gadiformes > Gadidae > Gadus > Gadus morhua. The sequence continues at coordinate 27,147,701 of NC_044053.1, forward strand.
AGCACGTTTCCGCTGCGCCACTCTGCTCTAAATCATCCCAGACGGGACACAAATCCACAAATCCAGGTTTAGGAGGTAGGTGCTTTATCCATTAGAACACTGGGGCACACGCGTATTTACAACATGAGATTAGACCAAAGAAATGAACCACCAACCAAGCACTAGCAAGGACTGAAATACAAAAGAATAAGGTAGGTATACTCGTTCTTAATTTTTCAATCAACCCCAGTCTCGCTACCAATCCCACGCTCAATCATCTTCGTAACGGATATTTGGTTTAAATTGCCTGCTATTTATCTCTAATATTGTGAGTAGAACACTTCATGCTATCTATTGAGGCTAGACTAAGAATGTAATTGCAATTCATTTCATTGATTGTTGCTATATTAGGTAATCCTGCTAGCAGAGGATGGTGTCGATCCATCGACGTCCGGGTTATGGGCCCAGCACGCTTCCGCTGCGCCACTCTGCTTAACAAATACACAATATCGAGTCAACATCTGAACCCTGGCTCTTTGCGCATTGTTATCTTTCGTGGTAACCATCTTTAATTTGCCATCACAGCTTCTGAAGTGGGCAATACGTGTGGGGTAGTCCACACGTACTGCAGCACAGGATTGTTGATTCTGAATACTATTCATTTTACGACTGAAACTTTGAAATGGTCTGATTATAGCAGAGAATGGTATCGAACCATCAACCTCTGGGTTATGGGCCCAGCACGCTTCCGCTGCGCCACTCTGCTTTAAATCATCCCAGAAGGGACACGAACCCACAAATCCAGGTTTAGGAGTGTAATGTGATAATGTATGGACGTATCAGTATATTACGGAGTGACGTAGTTCCGGTCACTAGTGGATGAGTTGAACCAGTTATGAAGACACGCTCGGGAAATCCGACCACCTCTCCGGTTCAGACTCAATGAGTGATTTTTGACTGTTTTTATTGCTAATGCCTAACCATTTTTTTTCTAGGTTTCGTTACTGTCTTAACAGTGGGCTGATTTAGTTGAAAGAAAAAAATATATATAAGAGGAAATGCTTTTGGTAAAAATAGATTTAATTTTGAATAAGAAAAAGTTTGCTTACCTGAATCTGCAATTAGAGTAGGTATTGTTTATCCGAATGTATGTTTAGGATTCTCTGGATGGACTCAATACAGGTAAAGGTTACTTTTAGTTTATTGTCTTAAAAGGGGGAGATGTAATGTGATTATGTATGGACGTATCAGTATATTACGGAGTGACGTAGTTCCGGTCACTAGTGGATGAGTTGAACCAGTTATGAAGACACGCTCGAATGAGCTCTGTATTAAGATCTGTTAACCTTCTAATAAATACCACGACAAGTGACACAACGTGTGCGTATCGTGACATGGTGTCAGAAGTGACGAACTGAACGCCGAAAGAACGGAGATGGCAAAGTTTGGACTGCCAGAACAGTTTGACTTTACCCGGCCAGGGGATGGCCGACATGGAGGCGCCGATTCGACAGGTTTCGTGCAGCTTCCAAGCTCAACAAAGAGAGCTGTGAGGTACAAGTCAACTCTCTTCTCTACTCGATGGAGAAAGACGCAGAGCCAACTTATGAATCGTTTGTGTATACGGAGGACGACGACAATGATAACCCTGAACTTAACTACGAGATAGTTATAGCTAGGTTTGATGATCACTTCGTGCCTAGACGCAACGTGATCCATGACCGAGCATGCTTCCACAAGCGTGTGCAGAAGGAGGGAGAAACTGTAGAATCTTTTGTGAGAAGCCTGTATGAGCTTGCTCAATACTGTGAGTTCGGCATAACAAAGGATGAACAAATTAGGGACCGACTCGTTATTGGCATTCTAGATAGCGAGGTCTTACAAAAGTTGCAACTTGAGGCTGATCTTACGCTAAAGAGGGCTATCCTCCTAGCCCGACAGAGCGAGCAGATCAAGAAGCAGAGCGTGGAGCGGGCAGAGTGCTCAGTGAATGCTGTGGGACAAAGGGGACAGGCAGGTTGGAACCGCGGCAAAGACATGCGGCAGCGATATGGGCGAAACTTTCCGGAACGTGAGGAGTCCAGCAAACAAAATGGATGCCCACGGTGTGGCACAACACACACACGTGAGGAACGTTGCCCTGCACGCGACAAGAACTGGCGGCGATGCGGTAAGCTGGGACACTTTGAACTGTTGTGCAAAAGCAAAATTACTAAACAATTAATGGCTGTGACACACGAATATGATGATGATTAGGGATCGACCGATACAGATTTTTTAGGGCCGATACGATACCGATATTTTTTCATCAGCCTTAGCCGATACGCCGATACCGATATTTAGAGCCGATACTACTTTTTTTTTTTTTTTTTTTTTGTTCCCTCAATCATAAAAATTACACTGATAACAAATGTTACAAGTCTCAATTAAAAAAAAGGAACATTTATTGAACTTCAATATAAAAAACTATATTTAACAAATAGTAAAAACAGGTGAGTAAAAAAAAAAAGTAAAAAAAAAAAAATAAAATAAAAATCGGCGAAAATCGGCCGCATATCGGCCGATACCGATACACGTAAAAAACGCGAATATCGGCCGATAATATCGGCCGACCGATATATCGGTCGATCCCTAATGATGATGATGATGATCAAGCTTTCTTTATCGGAGCTGTGACAAATCAGGCCCATAGAGTAGTTGAACAGCCAGATTTCAGTGACGATTGGCGTGTCACACTGCCCATCAACAATAGTCTAGTGGACTTTAAAATTGACACGGGGGCAGACATTACTGTAATGACTGAGAAAACATACAGCAAACTGCCAGACAAGCCCCAGTTAGCTAGAACCACAGTCAGTGCCACAAGCCCAGGAGGGGAAGTGGAATGCACAGGCAAATTCCTGGCCACATGCCTGCACAAGGGCCAAAAGTATGCTTCTGGATTAAAAGGACGATTAAAGGACGATTCGCACAGAATCTACTGGGGGGAGGTGTAGCCAAATCCATGGGCCTCGTGAAACGGCTGAATGCAGTCAGCACAGAGAAGGACGACCTATTCGGGGAAATAGGTCTCCTACAGTGCGACCCTGTCAAAATCGTGCTGAAACCAGGCGCGGAGCCCTATGCTGCCACAACGCCGCGCCGGGTGCCGTTTCCCCTCCTGCCCAAAGTCGAGAAGGAGCTGGGGCGCATGTTAGAGTTGAGCATAATCGAGCATGTCACGGGCCCAACTGACTGGTGCGCACCCATGGTGCCTGCGGAGAAAAAGAATAAAGACCAGGTCAGAGTGTGTGTGGATCTCAAAAGGCTGAACAAGGCTTTCAAGCGAGAACTGTACGTGTTGCCCACACTGGAGGACATTGCTCCCAAGCTAGCCGGGGCAAAGGTGTTCTCCGCACTAGATGCTTCTAGTGGCTTCTGGCAAATTCTCCTGGACCCGGATAGCCAAATACTGACCACCTTCATCACACCCATGGGCAGGTTTTGCTTCAGGAGGCTCCCATTCGGGATCTCGTCAGCCCCTGAAATTTTCCAAAGACTCATGACAGAGCTGCTCAGTGGCCACGAGGGAGTCGTGGTCGTGATGGACGACATACTCGCCTACGGTGCGGACGAGGAGGAACACAACAGGCGGCTGAATGCAGTCCTCCAGACCATAAGGCAGTCTGGACTGAAACTGAACAAAGCCAAGTGCCAGTTCAACATGTCGGAGATTGGCTACTTCGGACACATAATCAGCGCAGAGGGCATGAAACCAGACAAAAGCAAGGTGAGCGCAATCACTGACATGCCCAGCCCAAATAACATGGGAGAGCTGCGCCGGGTCCTAGGCATGATCAATTACCTGGGGAGGTTCTTGCCAGGCCTCTCAACTGTGCTACACCCAGTCACTGACCTGCTCAAGAAGGACAGTGCGTGGGCATGGGGTGACCTCAGGAGAGAGCGATGCAGAAAGCCAAAGACATGCTCTCATCAGCCCCAACACTGGCCTACTACGACTCCAACCGCCGCACCGTCGTCAGCGCTGACGCCAGCAGCTACGGCCTGGGCGCCACACTACTTCAGGAGTACAGCGGTGAGTTGAGACCTGTTGCATTCTGCTCACGCACACTCACAGAATCAGAGAAACGTTACTCCCAAATAGAAAAGGAGTGCTTGGCAGCGGTGTGGTCGTGTGAACGATTTGTACGCTATGTACAGGGGCTAGACAGTTTTTGCCTCCAGACAGACCACAAGCCGCTTGTCCCATTGATTAATGCATGCGACCTGGACAAAGCGCCGGTGCGGTGCCAGAGACTGTTAATGCGCATGATGCGGTTCAATGTTACAGCTGTGCATGTTCCAGGAAAACAGCTGATCGTGGCAGATGCGCTGTCCAGGAGCCCTCTGACTCAGGCCGGGTCAGAGACGGAGCGCCACATCAAGGCGTATGTCGATGCGGTGGTGACAAACAAGCCCATGTCATCAGAGAAGTTGGAGGAGATAAGAGGAGTAACGCAGACTGATCCAGACCTTCAGGCGGTCATCTCCAGCGTGCAGAACGGCTGGCGAAAGACTCACAACTTTCCCTCTTTCTCTGCATTCTACTCTGCCAGGCATCACCTCTCTGAAGCGAGGGGACTAGTTCTGTATGACGACAGAATTGTGATTCCTAAAATACTGAGAGCAGACATTCTGAAGAAAATTCATGCTGGTCACCAAGGACTGACAAAGTGCCGCGAAAGAGCCAAGCTCTCCGTCTGGTGGCCCGGCATTGGTGGCGACATCAAGGCAACAGTGTCGCAGTGCAAGTTCTGCATAGAACACAAGCCCAAGCAGTGGCATTAGCCTCTCATCACAACAGCCCTACCGGGGGGGCCTTGGCAGAGGATCGCTGCTGACCTATGCGAGCTGGAAGGGAAGCAGTATCTAGTGGTTGTGGACTACTATTCCAGGTATGTCGAAATGGCACACTTACCTTCTACATCAAGCTTGCAGGTCATCACGCGTCTCAAAGCCATCTTCAGCAGATGGGGCGTACCTCTCGAACGAGTCAGCGACAACGGTCTGCAGTTCACTTCAGCAGAATTCACTGACTTTTGCAAAGAGTACGGGTTCACACACGCAACCTCAAGCCCCCACTACCCCCAGGCAAACGGGGCAGCAGAGAGAGCAGTCCAGACTGCTAAAAGACTGCTGAAACAGCCAGACCCGTACCTTGCTCTGATGAGCTACCTGGCCACGCCCATTGCTGCAACGGGAGCTAGTCCAGCTCAACTCATGCTGGGACGACAAATTCGCACCACAGTCCCCACATTGGAGCAAAACTTGCAAAAGACTCCAATAAGCCCTGAACAAGTAAGAGGAAATGACTCTAATGCCAAAAGATCCTACGAGTACTTCTACAACCGCCGACACTCCACCCTCCGTCTCCCAGAGCTGCCGACAGGTCAGGCAGTCCGTGTCAAGCAGGACACAGACAAGGGGTGGAAGACCCCTGCGCAGGTGGTGGCGAGAGCGGAACAACCCAGATCCTACATGGTCAAGATGGACAACGGCACAGTGTTGCGGCGCAACAGGAGACACCTCGAGGCTGTTCCTGAGACCACCGGGCCTACAGAACCACAGCTACAGCCCGGGACCGGCCCAGCACGTCCCGTCAGCAGTCCACTTCCTGGTATGGTCACCAGGGGCCAAAGAGCATCACCAGGGCCCTCTGCACCAGAGGCTACACAGACACCGGCACGGCCTACTCTGTCTGGTGACACAGCCAGACTGACCTCCAGGGGCCGGGAAATCCGACCACCTCTCCGGTTCAGACTCAATGAGTGATTTTTGACTGTTTTTATTGCTAATGCCTAACCATTTTTTTTCTAGGTTTCGTTACTGTCTTAACAGTGGGCTGATTTAGTTGAAAGAAAAAAATATATATAAGAGGAAATGCTTTTGGTAAAAATAGATTTAATTTTGAATAAGAAAAAGTTTGCTTACCTGAATCTGCAATTAGAGTAGGTATTGTTTATCCGAATGTATGTTTAGGATTCTCTGGATGGACTCAATACAGGTAAAGGTTACTTTTAGTTTATTGTCTTAAAAGGGGGAGATGTAATGTGATTATGTATGGACGTATCAGTATATTACCGAGTGACGTAGTTCCGGTCACTAGTGGATGAGTTGAACCAGTTATGAAGACACGCTCGAATGAGCTCTGTATTAAGATCTGTTAACCTTCTAATAAATACCACGACAAGTGACACAACGTGTGCGTATCGTGACAAGGAGGTAGGTGCTTTATCCATTAGAACGGGGCACACGCGTATTTACAACATGAGATTAGACCAAAGAAATGAACGACCTACCAAGGACTAGCAAGGACTGAAATACAAAAGAATAAGGTAGGTATACTCGTTCTTAATTTTTCAATCAACCCCAGTCTCGCTACCAATCCCACGCTCAATCATCTTCGTAAAGGATATTTCTTTTAAAATGCTTGCTATTTATCTCTAATATTGTGAGTAGAACACTTCATGCTATCTATTGAGGCTAGACTATATATATTAGGTATTCCTGCTAGCAGAGGAGGTTTTCGATCCATCGACCTCTGGGTTATGGGCCCAGCACTCTTCCGCTGCGCCACTCTGCTTTACAATTACGCAATATCAAGTCAACATCTGAACCCTGGCTCTTTGGGCATTGTTATCTTTTGTAGTAAACATCTATAAATTGCCATCACAGCTTCTGAAGTGGGCAATACGTGTGGGGTAGTCCACACGTACTGCAGCACAGGATTCTTGATTCTGAATACTATTCATCTTACGCCTGAAACTTTGAAACGGTCTGATTATAGCAGAGGATGGTTTCGATCCATCGACCTCTGGGTTATGGGCCCAGCACGCATCCGCTGCGCTACTCTGCTTAACAATTACACAATATCGAGTCAACATCTGAACCCTGGCTCTTTGCGCATTGTTATCTTTTGTGGGAAACATCTTTAAATTGCCATCACAGCTTCTGAAGTGGGCAATACGTGTGGGGTAGTCCAAACGTACTGCAGCACAGGATTCTTAATACTATTCATTTTACGACTGAAACTTTGAAACGGTCTGATTATAGCAGAGGATGGTTTCGATCCATCGACCTCTGGGTTATGGGCCCAGCACGCTTCTGCTGCGCTACTCTGCTTAATAGTTACGAAATATAGATGCAACATCTAAACCCTGGCTCAATGCACATTGTTATTTTTTATAGGAAACATCTTTAATTTGCCATCGCAGTGTCTGATGTGGGCAATACGTGTTGGGTAGTCCACACGTACTGCAGCACAGGATTCTTGATTCTGAATTTAATTGCTATTCATTTTAAGACTGAATCATTGAATAGTTCTGATTATAGCAGATGATGGTTTCGATCCATCGACCTCTGGATTATGGGCCCAGCACGCTTCCGCTGCGCCATTCTGCTTCAAATCATCCCAGACGGGACACGAACCCACAAATCCAGGTTTAGGAGGTAGGTGCTTTATCCATTAGAACACTGGGGCACACGCGTATTTACAACAGGAGATTAGACCAAATAAATGAACGACCAACCAAGCACTAGCAAGGACTGAAATACAAAAGAATAAGGTAGGTATACTCGTTCTTAATTTTTCAATCAACCCCAGTCTCGCTACCAATCCCACGCTCAATCATCTTCGTAACGGATATTTGTTTTAAAATGCTTGCTATTAATCTCTAATATTGTGAGTAGAACACTTCATGCTATCTATTGAGGCTAGACTAAAATGTTAATTAGATTTTCATTGATTGATTCTATATTAGGTAATCCTGATTGCAGAGGATGGTTTTGATCCATCGACCTCTGGATTATGGGCCCAGCACGCTTACGCTGCGCCACTCTGCTTTACAGTTACACAATATCGAGTCAACATCTGAACCCTGACTCTTTGCGCATTGTTATCTTTTGTGGTAAACATCTTTAAATTGCCATCACAGCTTCTGAAGTGGGCAATACGTGTGGGGTAGTCCACACGTACTGCAGCACAGGATTCTTGATTCTGAATGCTATTCATTTTACGACTAAAACTTTGAAACGGTCTGATTATAGCAGAGGATGGTTTCGATCCATCAACCTCTGGGTTATGGGCCCAGCACGCTTCCGCTCCGCCACTCTGCTTCAAATAATCCCAGCCGGGACACAAACCCACAAATCCAGGTTTAGGAGGTAGGTGCTTTATCCATTAGAACACTGGGGCACACGCGTATTTACAACATGAGATTAGACCAAAGAAATGAACGACCAACCAAGCACTAGCAAGGACTGAAATACAAAAGAATAAGGTAGGTATACTCGTTCTTAATTTTTCAATCAACCCCAGTCTCGCTACCAATCCCACGCTCAATCATCTTCGTAACGGATATTTGTTTTAAAATGCTTGCTATTAATCTCTAATATTGTGAGTAGAACACTTCATGCTATCTATTGAGGCTAGACTAAAAAGTTAATTGCAATTCATTGATTGATTGATGCTATATTAGGTAATCCTGATAGCAGAGGATGGTTTTGATCCATCGACCTCTGGGTTATGGGCCCAGCACACTTCCGCTGCGCCACTCTGCTTAACAGTTATAAAATATAGATGCAACATCTAAACCCTGGCTCAATGCACATTGTTATTTTTTATGGTAAACATCTTTAAATTGCTATCACGGCGTCTGATGTGGGCAATACGTGTTGGGTAGTCCACACGTACTGCAGAACAGGATTCTTGATTCTGATTTTAAATGCTATTCATTTTAAGAGTGAATCATTGAATAGTTCTGATTATAGCAGAGGTTGGTTTCGATCCATCGACCTCTGGGTTATGGGCCCAGCACGCTTCCGCTGCGCCACTCTGCTTCAAATCATCCCAGACGGGACACAAACCCACAAATCCAGGTTTAGGAGGTAGGTGCTTTATCCATTAGAACACTGGGGCACGCGCGTATTTACAACATGAGATTAGACCAAAGAAATGAACGACCAACCAAGCACTAGCAAGGACTGAAATACAAAAGAATAGGGTAGGTATACTCGTTCTTAATTTTTCAATCAACCCCAGTCTCGCTACCAATCCCACGCTCAATCATCTTCGTAACGGATATTTGTTTTAAAATGCTTGCTATTTATCTCTAATATTGTGAGTAAAACACTTCATGCTATCTATTGAGGCTAGACTAAAAAAATAATTGCAATTCATTTCATTGATTGATTGATGCTATATTTGGTAATCTTGCTAGCAGAGGATGGTTTCGATCCATCGACCTCTGGGTTATGGGCCCAGCACGCTTCCGCTGCGTCACTCTGCTTTACAATTACACAATATCGAGTCAACATCTGAACCCTGGCTCTTTGCGCATTGTTATCTTTTGTGGTAAACATCTTTAAATTGCCATCACAGCTTCTGAAGTGGGCAATACGTGTGGGGTAGTCCACACATACTGCAGCACAGAATTCTTGATTCTGAATGCTATTCAATTTACGACTGAAACTTTGAAACAGTCTGAATATAGCAGAGGATGGTTTCGATCCATCGACCACTGGGCTAAGGGCCCAGCACGCTTCCGCTGCGCAACACTGCTTAACAATTATAAAATATAGATGCAACATCTAAACCCTGGCTCGATGCACATTGTTATTTTTTATGGTAAACATCTTTAAATTGCCATCACGGCGTCTGAGCCCTGTTTCAGGTAGCTGGTTTTGAGGCAACCCCGAGTTTGTTCGCTCTGAGTTAGTGGAAACTCTGGGTTTTCCGTTTCAGGTAGCAGGTTCAGCGCAACCGAGAGTTGGTTGCTGCGGCAACATACGCCGTGGACCTAACCTGCTCGGGAGGTGGTTAGACCTACTCTGAGTTTGTTGTCTATAAGGCTGAAGGCAGCTCTCCGACAGAAGGAAGTGTTAGAAATGGCATGTCCTTTTCTACGAGAGCCTGTGGACGTAGAGGCTGCGATCCTCAGAAGGAATCTCCGTGAGGAACGATTATTAAGACCCCGGTTGGATATACTTTATTTTCCTGATAATTTTCTTCACGAGCGCTATCGTTTTTCAGCGCAATCTATCATTTATTTAGACCACCTTCTCAGCCCCCATGTTAACTGTCAAACGCACCGGGGGCATGCTTTAAGTTTTTTTTTTATTTTTTTTATCGCAATTAACGCATGTGCAGAATGATCCGCCCCGTGCATCCCACCCGCTCTGTACTACAGTCACTTCAACGTTGTGGCTTTCCCATGATCAGAGTAGCTGACTAACCACGGACCTATAACTGCTGCAAGTCAAGAAACTCATTTTAAGAATGCAAGGCAGAAAAGACCCTGGTACTGCTTTTAACCAGATGCTGTTCTTCTCTACATGCACATGCTCAGCATAATCGTCTGCATTGTTCACTGAAATAAAACCCTTTGAGTAAACTGTTCAACAAAATAACTTGTCCCACCACAGCCCGTGTTCTAATAAAGACAATCTACTTATTATGAGGATTTTTTGATTTCCTGAAAGCACAAAAAAAAAAAAGTTTTTTAGAGCAGGGAACAGTATCCCAGTTTGCACCTCACCCACTTATAACTTATGTTCCAAAATTTGGATCTCCAAAGCATCCTTTTGTATCTTTTGAATTGTTACAATTGCATGGAGGTTGGTGAGGGCATCTGGTTCAAGTAGGGCGATGACGCCATCAGTAACTGGAAGAAGATGATTAGACAGTGCAATTATTACTTGAGCCAGAATATTGCCCCATCAAATTTGCAACGCGCTGGGTTGCGTGTACATATTAAATTATTTTGAATAACCAACCTCTTATACTGTAAAGGCACTTCTATCCTGGGGGGTGGGGGGGATCAGAGGAGCTCCCCCCAGGGATGCCCTCAGCCACAGGACGCATACTCTGTTGGCTGAGGGCCATCTCCTCAGCCTCTGTGAGGGCTGCAGAGGTGGACCCCCTCCAGTCTGCCGGGCCTCTGCATTTTTTCGATATGCTAACATGGAGGAAAATGTTTCCCTTATATTCAATAAGCGCTATTTTGAAGACACATATATATTTATAATGCATTTTGCCTAGGTGTAGCCTTCTAATATATCTAAATCCTATTAAATATTGGCAGTGTTGGGGTGGCTGGGAAATGTACTACTTACATTTACTGCTTAAATATAGTATACAAATATATAATACATGTTGAACATAGCTGTTAAATTAGGTAGAGCAGGCAAAACAGCACAATTGACTTTGATTTCAATTAAACATTAGTTTACCTTTTTAAACTATATTTTGGTAGCCTAGGCCTACTTCATTTGCTGCCAAGTCCTCGTGGGGCAACTCGGGGTTGCGTAAATTGACAAGCACACACACAGACACAATTTACATATAGAATAAGTGGAAGATATTAAACTTTCCTCTTATTTTATTTTATTTTACTAATTTATTTGACTCACGCATTGACTTGTTCAGCTATTTCCTGCCGAGCTCTCTCGCGCTCTCGCTGCCGTGGCGGTATTGCTTTTTTTTGTTAAAATAGGTAACTGCTCGGCATACACGTTCATTAGAATTTCCAATTCCGTGGGGGAAAAGTAAGTGGATCTACGCTTTTGGTCCATGTTTGATCATGTTATCAGAGATCCATTGATGATGGCTCTTCATAGTCAACAGGCACGCCCTCAACCCAAAGTGAACATACTCAGAGTTGATTAACCCAACGCTGATCACCTGTTCTGAAACCGAAAACCCAGAGTTGCTTTTCAACCCTGAGTCAACCAACTCAGAGCGCAGGATTAAACTCAGAGTATGTTAAACCTGCTACCTGAAACAGGCCTCTGATGTGGGCAATACGTGTTGGGTAGACCACACGTACTGCAGAACAGGATTCTTGATTCTGATTTTAAATGCTATTTATTTTAAGACTGAATCAATGAATAGTTCTGATTATAGCAGAGGATGGTTTCGATCCATCGACCTCTGGGTTATGGGCCCAGCACGCTTCCGCTGCGCCACTCTGCTTCAAATAATGCCAGACGGGACACGAACCCACAAATCCAGGTTTAGGAGGTAGATGCTTTATCCATTAGAACACTGGGGCACACGCGTATTTACAACATGAGATTAGACCAAAGAAATGAACGACCAACCAAGCACTAGCAAGGACTGAAATACAAAAGAATAAGGTAGGTATACTCGTTCTTAATTTTTCAATCAACCCCAGTCTCGCTACCAATCCCACGCTCAATCATCTTCGTAACGGATATTTGTTTTAAAATGCTTGCTATTTATCTCTAATATTGTGAGTAGAACACTTCATGCTATCTATTGAGGCTAGACTAAAAATTGAATTGCAATTCATTTCATTGATTGATTGATGCTATATTAGGTAATCCTGCTAGCAGAGATTGGTTTCGATCCATCGACCTCTGGGTTATGGGCCCAGCACGCTTCCGCTGCGCCACTCTGCTTAACAGATACAAATATATAGATGCAACATCTAAACCCTGGCTCAATGCACATTGTTATTTTTCATGGTAAACATCATTAAATTGCCATCACGGCGTCTGATGTGGGCAATACATGTCGGGTAGTCCACACGTACTTCAGCACAGGATTCTTGATTCTGAATGCTATTCATTTTAAGACTGAATCATTGAATAGTTCTGATTATAGCAGAGGATGGTTTCGATCCATCGACCTCTGGGTTATGGGCCCAGCACGCTTCCGCTGCGCCACTCTGCTTTACAATTACACAATATCGAGTCAACATCTGAACCCTTGCTCTTTGCGCATTGTTATCTTTTGTGGGAAACATCTTTAAATTGCCATCACAGCTTCTGAAGTGGGCAATACGTTTGGGGTAGTCCACACGTACTGCAGCACAGGATTCTTGATTCTGAATGCTATTCATTTTATGACTGAAACTTTGAAACGGTCTGATTATAGCAGAGCATGGTTTCGATCCATCGACCTCTGGGTTATGGGCCCAGCACGCTTCCGCTGCGCCACTCTGCTTAACAGTTATAAAATATAGATGCAACATCTAAACCCTGGCTCAATGCACATTGTTATTTTTTATGGTAAACATCTTTAAATTGCCATCACAGCGTCTGATGTGGGCAATACGTGTTGGGTAGTCCACACGTACTGCAGAACAGGATTCTTGATTCTGATTTTAAATGCTATTCATTTTAAGAGTGAATCATTGAATAGTTCTGATTATAGCAGAGGTTGGTTTCGATCCATCGACCTCTGGGTTATGGGCCCAGCACGCTTCCGCTACGCCACTCTGCTTCAAATCATCCCAGACGGGACACAAACCCACAAATCCAGGTTTAGGAGGTAGGTGCTTTATCCATTAGAACACTGGGGCACGCGCGTATTTACAACATGAGATTAGACCAAAGAAATGAACGACCAACCAAGCACTAGCAAGGACTGAAATACAAAAGAATAGGGTAGGTATACTCGTTCTTAATTTTTCAATCAACCCCAGTCTCGCTACCAATCCCACGCTCAATCATCTTCGTAACGGATATTTGTTTTAAAATGCTTGCTATTTATCTCTAATATTGTGAGTAGAACACTTCATGCTATCTATTGAGGCTAGACTAAACAAATAAGTGCAATTCATTTCATTGATTGATTGATGCTATATTTGGTAATCCTGCTAGCAGAGGATGGTTTCGATCCATCGACCTCTGGGTTATGGGCCCAGCACGCTTCCGCTGCGTCACTCTGCTTTACAATTACACAATATCGAGTCAACATCTGAACCCTGGCTCTTTGCGCATTGTTATCTTTTGTAGTAAACATCTTTAAATTGCCATCACAGCTTCCGAAGTGGGCAATACGTGTGGGGTAGTCCACACGTACTGCAGCACAGGATTCTTGATGCTATTAATTTTACGACTGATACTTTGAAACGGTCTGATTATAGCAGAGTATGGTTTCAATCCATCGACCTCGGGGTTATGTGCCCAGCACGCTTCCGCTGCGCCACTCTGCTTAACAAACACATAATATCGAGTCAACATCTGAACCCTGGCTCTTTGCGCATTGTTATCTTATGTGGTAAACATCTTTAAATTGCCATCACAGCTTCTGAAGTGGGCAATACGTGTGGGGTAGTCCACACGTACTGCAGAACAGGATTCTTGATTCTGATTTTAAATGCTATTCATTTTAAGACTGAATCATTGCATTGTTCTGATTATAGCAGAGGATGGTTTCGATCCATCGACCTCTGGGTTATGGGCCCAGCACGCTTCTGCTGCGCCACTCTGCTTTACAATTACACAATATCGAGTCAACATCTGAACCCTGGCTCTTTGCGCATTGTTATCTTTTGTGGTAAACATCTTTAAATTGCCATCACAGCTTCTGAAGTGGGCAATACGTGTGGGGTAGTCCACACGTACTGCAGCACAGAAATCTTGATTCTGAATGCTAATCAATTTACGACTGAAACTTTGAAACGGTCTGAATATAGCAGAAGATGGTTTCGATCCATCGACCACTGGGCTAAGGGCCCAGCACGCTTCCGCTGCGCAACACTGCTTAACAATTATAAAATATAGATGCAACATCTAAACCCTGGCTCGATGCACATTGTTATTTTTTATGGTAAACATCTTTAAATTGCCATCACGGCGTCTGAGCCCTGTTTCAGGTAGCAGGTTCAGCGCAACCGAGAGTTGGTTGCTGCGGCAACATACGCCGTGGACCTAACCTGCTCGGGAGGTGGTTAGACCTACTCTGAGTTTGTTGTCTATAAGGCTGAAGGCAGCTCTCCGACAGAAGGAAGTGTTAGAAATGGCATGTCCTTTTCTACGAGAGCCTGTGGAAGTAGAGGCTGCGATCCTCAGAAGGAATCTCCGTGAGGAACGATTATTAAGACCCCGGTTGGATATACTTTATTTTCCTGATAATTTTCTTCACGAGCGCTATCGTTTTTCAGCGCAATCTATCATTTATTTAGACCACCTTCTCAGCCCCCATGTTAACTGTCAAACGCACCGGGGGCATGCTTTAAGTTTTTTTTTTTTTTTTTTTTATCGCAATTAACGCATGTGCAGAATGATCCGCCCCGTGCATCCCACCCACTCTGTACTACAGTCACTTCAACGTTGTGGCTTTCCCATGATCAGAGTAGCTGACTAACCACGGACCTATAACTGCTGCAAGTCAAGAAACTCATTTTAAGAATGCAAGGCAGAAAAGACCCTGGTACTGCTTTTAACCAGATGCTGTTCTTCTCTACATGCACATGCTCAGCATAATCGTCTGCATTGTTCACTGAAATAAAACCCTTTGAGTAAACTGTTCAACAAAATAACTTGTCCCACCACAGCCCGTGTTCTAATAAAGACAATCTACTTATTATGAGGATTTTTTGATTTCCTGAAAGCACAAAAAAAAAAAAGTTTTTTAGAGCAGGGAACAGTATCCCAGTTTGCACCTCACCCACTTATAACTTATGTTCCAAAATTTGGATCTCCAAAGCATCCTTTTGTATCTTTTGAATTGTTACAATTGCATGGAGGTTGGTGAGGGCATCTGGTTCAAGTAGGGCGATGACGCCATCAGTAACTGGAAGAAGATGATTAGACAGTGCAATTATTACTTGAGCCAGAATATTGCCCCATCAAATTTGCAACGCGCTGGGTTGCGTGTACATATTAAATTATTTTGAATAACCAACCTCTTATACTGTAAAGGCACTTCTATCCTGGGGGGGGGGGGGGATCAGAGGAGCTCCCCCCAGGGATGCCCTCAGCCACAGGACGCATACTCTGTTGGCTGAGGGCCATCTCCTCAGCCTCTGTGAGGGCTGCAGAGGTGGACCCCCTCCAGTCTGCCGGGCCTCTGCATTTTTTCGATATGCTAACATGGAGGAAAATGTTTCCCTTATATTCAATAAGCGCTATTTTGAAGACACATATATATTTATAATGCATTTTGCCTAGGTGTAGCCTTCTAATATATCTAAATCCTATTAAATATTGGCAGTGTTGGGGTGGCTGGGAAATGTACTACTTACATTTACTGCTTAAATATAGTATACAAATATATAATACATGTTGAACATAGCTGTTAAATTAGGTAGAGCAGGCAAAACAGCACAATTGACTTTGATTTCAATTAAACATTAGTTTACCTTTTTAAACTATATTTTGGTAGCCTAGGCCTACTTCATTTGCTGCCAAGTCCTCGTGGGGCAACTCGGGGTTGCGTAAATTGACAAGCACACACACAGACACAATTTACATATTGAATAAGTGGAAGATATTAAACTTTCCTCTTATTTTATTTTATTTTACTAATTTATTTGACTCACGCATTGACTTGTTCAGCTATTTCCTGCCGAGCTCTCTCGCGCTCTCGCTGCCATGGCGGTATTGCTTTTTTTTGTTAAAATAGGTAACTGCTCGGCATACACGTTCATTAGAATTTCCAATTCCGTGGGGGAAAAGTAAGTGGATCTACGCTTTTGGTCCATGTTTGATCATGTTATCAGAGATCCATTGATGATGGCTCTTCATAGTCAACAGGCACGCCCTCAACCCAAAGTGAACATACTCAGAGTTGATTAACCCAACGCTGATCACCTGTTCTGAAACCGAAAACCCAGAGTTGCTTTTCAACCCTGAGTCAACCAACTCAGAGCGCAGGATTAAACTCAGAGTATGTTAAACCTGCTACCTGAAACAGGCCTCTGATGTGGGCAATACGTGTTGGGTAGACCACACATACTGCAGAACAGGATTCTTGATTCTGATTTTAAATGCTATTTATTTTAAGACTGAATCAATGAATAGTTCTGATTATAGCAGAGGATGGTTTCGATCCATCGACCTCTGGGTTATGGGCCCAGCACGCTTCCGCTGCGCCACTCTGCTTCAAATAATGCCAGACGGGACACGAACCCACAAATCCAGGTTTAGGAGGTAGATGCTTTATCCATTAGAACACTGGGGCACACGCGTATTTACAACATGAGATTAGACCAAATAAATGAACGACCAACCAAGCACTAGCAAGGACTGAAATACAAAAGAATAAGGTAGGTATACTCGTTCTTAATTTTTCAATCAACCCCAGTCTCGCTACCAATCCCACGCTCAATCATCTTCGTAACGGATATTTGTTTTAAAATGCTTGCTATTTATCTCTAATATTGTGAGTAGAACACTTCATGCTATCTATTGAGGCTAGACTAAATATTGAATTGCAATTCATTTCATTGATTGATTGATGCTATATTAGGTAATCCTGCTAGCAGAGGATGGTTTCGATCCATCGACCTCTGGGTTATGGCCCCAGCACGCTTCCGCTGCGCCACTCTGCTTAACAGATCCAAAAATATAGATGCAACATCTAAACCCTGGCTCAATGCACATTGTTATTTTTCATGGTAAACATCATTAAATTGCCATCACGGCGTCTGATGTGGGCAATACATGTCGGGTAGTCCACACGTACTTCAGCACAGGATTCTTGATTCTGAATGCTATTCATTTTATGACTGAAACTTTGAAACGGTCTGATTATAGCAGAGCATGGTTTCGATCCATCGACCTCTGGGTTATGGGCCCAGCACGCTTCCGCTGCGCCACTCTGCTTAACAGTTATAAAATATAGATGCAACATCTAAACCCTGGCTCAATGCACATTGTTATTTTTTATGGTAAACATCTTTAAATTGCCATCACGGCGTCTGATGTGGGCAATACGTGTTGGGTAGTCCACACGTACTGCAGAACAGGATTCTTGATTCTGATTTTAAATGCTATTCATTTTAAGAGTGAATCATTGAATAGTTCTGATTATAGCGGAGGTTGGTTTCGATCCATCGACCTCTGGGTTATGGGCCCAGCACGCTTCCGCTACGCCACTCTGCTTCAAATCATCCCAGACGGGACACAAACCCACAAACGACCAACCAAGCACTAGCAAGGACTGAAATACAAAAGAATAGGGTAGGTATACTCGTTCTTAATTTTTCAATCAACCCCAGTCTCGCTACCAATCCCACGCTCAATCATCTTCGTAACGGATATTTGTTTTAAAATGCTTGCTATTTATCTCTAATATTGTGAGTAGAACACTTCATGCTATCTATTGAGGCTAGACTAAAAAGATAATTGCAATTCATTTCATTGATTGATGCTATATTTGGTAATCCTGCTAGCAGAGGATGGTTTCGATGCATCGACCTCTGGGTTATGGGCCCAGCACGCTTCCGCTGGGTCACTCTGCTTTACAATTACACAATATCGAGTCAACATCTGAACCCTGGCTCTTTGCGCATTGTTATCTTTTGTGGTAAACATCTTTAAATTGCCATCACAGCTTCTGAAGTGGGCAATACGTGTGGGGTAGTCCACACGTACTGCAGCACAGGATTCTTGATGCTATTAATTTTACGACTGAAACTTTGAAACGGTCTGATTATAGCAGAGGATGGTTTAGATCCATCGACCTCTGGGTTATGGGCCCAGCACGCTTCCTCTGCGCCACTCTCCTTAACAATTACACAATATCGAGTCAACATCTGAACCCTGGCTCTTTGCGCATTGTTATCGTTTGTCATAAACATCTTTAAATTGCCATTACAGCTTCTGAAGTGGGCAATACGTGTGGGGTAGTCCACACGTACTGCAGCACAGGATTCTTGATTCCGAATGCTATTCATTTTACGACTGAAACTTTGAAACGGTCTGATTATAGCAGAGGATGGTTTCATTCCATCGACCTCAGGGTTATGGGCCCAGCACGCTTCCGCTGCGCCACTCTGCTTAACAGTTAAATAATATAGATGCAACATCTAAACCCTGGCTCAATGCACATTGTTATGGTAAACATCTTTAAATTGCCATCACGGCGACTGATGTGGGCAATACGTGTTGGGTAGTCCACACGTACTGCAGCACAGGATTCTTGATTCTGATTTTAAATACTATTCATTTTAAGACTGAATCATTGAATAGTTCTGATTATTGCAGAGGATGGTTTCGATCCATCGACCTCTGGGTTATGGGCCCAACACGCTTCCGCTGCGCCACTCTGCTTTACAAATACACAATATCGAATCAACATCTGAACCCTTGCTCTTTGCGCATTGATATCTTTTGTGGTAAACATCTTTAAATTGCCATCACAGCTTCTGAAGTGGGCAATACGTGTGGGGTAGTCCACACGTACTGAAGCACAGGATTCTTGATTCTGAATGCTATTCATTTTACGACTGAAACGGTCTGATTATAGCAGAGAATGGTTTCGATCCATCGACCTCTGGGTTTTGGGCCCAGCACGCTTCCGCTGCGCCACTCTGCTTCAAACAATCCCAGACGGAACACAAACCCACAAATCCAGGTTTCGGAGGTAGGTGCTTTATCCATTAGAACACTGGGGCACACGCGTATACAATTTACAACATGAGATTAGACCAAAGAAATGAACGACCAACCAAGCGCTAGCAAGGACTGAAACACAAAAGAATAAGGTAGGTATACTCGTTCTTAATTTTTCAATCAACCCCAGTCTCGCTACCAATCCCACGCTCAATCATCTTCGTAACGGATATTTGTTTTAAAATGCTTGCTATTTATCTCTAATATTGTGAGTAGAACACTTCATGCTATCTATTGAGGCTAGACTACAAATTTGATTACAATTCACTTCATTGATTGATTGATGCTATATTCGGTAATCCTGCTAGCAGAGGATGGTTTCGATCCATCGACCTCTGGGTTATGGGCCCAGCACTCTTCCGCAGCGCCACTTAGCTTAATAATTACACAATATCGAGTCAACATCTGAACCCTGGCTCTTTGCGCATTGTTATCTTTTGTGGTGAATAACTTTAAATTGCCATCACAGCTTCTGAAGTGGGCGATACTTGTGGGGTAGTCCACACGTACTGCAGCATAGGATTCTGGATTCTATTCATTTTACGACTGAATATTTGAAACAGTCTGATTATAGCAGAGGGTGGTTTCGAGCCATCGACCTCTGGGTTATGGGCCCAGCACTCTTCCGCTGCGCCACTCTGCTTAACAGTTACAAAATATAGATGCAACATCTAAACCCTGGCTCAATGCACGTTGTTATTTTTTATGGTAAACATCTTGAAATTGCCAACACGGCGTCTGATGTGGGCAATACGTGTGGGGTAGTCCACACGTACTGCAGAACAGGATTCTTGATTCTGATTTTAAATGCTATTCATTTTAAGACTGAAACTTTGAAGCGGTCTGATTATAGCAGAGGGTGGTTTCGATCCATCGACCTCTGGGTTATGGGCCCAGCACCCTTCCGCTGCGCCACTCTGCTTAAGAAATTCGAATTATAGATGCAACATTTACCCTGGCTCAATGCACATTGTTATTTTTTATGGTAAACATCTTTAAATTGCCATCACGGCGTCTGAGCCCTGTTTCAGGTAGCTGGTTTTGAGGCAACCCCGAGTTTGTTCGCTCTGAGTTAGTGGAAACTCTGGGTTTTCCGTTTCAGGTAGCAGGTTCAGCGCAACCGAGAGTTGGTTGCTGCGGCAACATACGCCGTGGACCTAACCTGCTCGGGAGGTGGTTAGACCTACTCTGAGTTTGTTGTCTATAAGGCTGAAGGCAGCTCTCCGACAGAAGGAAGTGTTAGAAATGGCATGTCCTTTTCTACGAGAGCCTGTGGAAGTAGAGGCTGCGATCCTCAGAAGGAATCTCCGTGAGGAACGATTATTAAGACCCCGGTTGGATATACTTTATTTTCCTGATAATTTTCTTCACGAGCGCTATCGTTTTTCAGCGCAATCTATCATTTATTTAGACCACCTTCTCAGCCCCCATGTTAACTGTCAAACGCACCGGGGGCATGCTTTAAGTTTTTTTTTTTTTTTTTTTTTATCGCAATTAACGCATGTGCAGAATGATCCGCCCCGTGCATCCCACCCACTCTGTACTACAGTCACTTCAACGTTGTGGCTTTCCCATGATCAGAGTAGCTGACTAACCACGGACCTATAACTGCTGCAAGTCAAGAAACTCATTTTAAGAATGCAAGGCAGAAAAGACCCTGGTACTGCTTTTAACCAGATGCTGTTCTTCTCTACATGCACATGCTCAGCATAATCGTCTGCATTGTTCACTGAAATAAAACCCTTTGAGTAAACTGTTCAACAAAATAACTTGTCCCACCACAGCCCGTGTTCTAATAAAGACAATCTACTTATTATGAGGATTTTTTGATTTCCTGAAAGCACAAAAAAAAAAAAGTTTTTTAGAGCAGGGAACAGTATCCCAGTTTGCACCTCACCCACTTATAACTTATGTTCCAAAATTTGGATCTCCAAAGCATCCTTTTGTATCTTTTGAATTGTTACAATTGCATGGAGGTTGGTGAGGGCATCTGGTTCAAGTAGGGCGATGACGCCATCAGTAACTGGAAGAAGATGATTAGACAGTGCAATTATTACTTGAGCCAGAATATTGCCCCATCAAATTTGCAACGCGCTGGGTTGCGTGTACATATTAAATTATTTTGAATAACCAACCTCTTATACTGTAAAGGCACTTCTATCCTGGGGGGTGGGGGGGATCAGAGGAGCTCCCCCCAGGGATGCCCTCAGCCACAGGACGCATACTCTGTTGGCTGAGGGCCATCTCCTCAGCCTCTGTGAGGGCTGCAGAGGTGGACCCCCTCCAGTCTGCCGGGCCTCTGCATTTTTTCGATATGCTAACATGGAGGAAAATGTTTCCCTTATATTCAATAAGCGCTATTTTGAAGACACATATATATTTATAATGCATTTTGCCTAGGTGTAGCCTTCTAATATATCTAAATCCTATTAAATATTGGCAGTGTTGGGGTGGCTGGGAAATGTACTACTTACATTTACTGCTTAAATATAGTATACAAATATATAATACATGTTGAACATAGCTGTTAAATTAGGTAGAGCAGGCAAAACAGCACAATTGACTTTGATTTCAATTAAACATTAGTTTACCTTTTTAAACTATATTTTGGTAGCCTAGGCCTACTTCATTTGCTGCCAAGTCCTCGTGGGGCAACTCGGGGTTGCGTAAATTGACAAGCACACACACAGACACAATTTACATATTGAATAAGTGGAAGATATTAAACTTTCCTCTTATTTTATTTTATTTTACTAATTTATTTGACTCACGCATTGACTTGTTCAGCTATTTCCTGCCGAGCTCTCTCGCGCTCTCGCTGCCATGGCGGTATTGCTTTTTTTTGTTAAAATAGGTAACTGCTCGGCATACACGTTCATTAGAATTTCCAATTCCGTGGGGGAAAAGTAAGTGGATCTACGCTTTTGGTCCATGTTTGATCATGTTATCAGAGATCCATTGATGATGGCTCTTCATAGTCAACAGGCACGCCCTCAACCCAAAGTGAACATACTCAGAGTTGATTAACCCAACGCTGATCACCTGTTCTGAAACCGAAAACCCAGAGTTGCTTTTCAACCCTGAGTCAACCAACTCAGAGCGCAGGATTAAACTCAGAGTATGTTAAACCTGCTACCTGAAACAGGCCTCTGATGTGGGCAATACGTGTTGGGTAGACCACACATACTGCAGAACAGGATTCTTGATTCTGATTTTAAATGCTATTTATTTTAAGACTGAATCAATGAATAGTTCTGATTATAGCAGAGGATGGTTTCGATCCATCGACCTCTGGGTTATGGGCCCAGCACGCTTCCGCTGCGCCACTCTGCTTCAAATAATGCCAGACGGGACACGAACCCACAAATCCAGGTTTAGGAGGTAGATGCTTTATCCATTAGAACACTGGGGCACACGCGTATTTACAACATGAGATTAGACCAAATAAATGAACGACCAACCAAGCACTAGCAAGGACTGAAATACAAAAGAATAAGGTAGGTATACTCGTTCTTAATTTTTCAATCAACCCCAGTCTCGCTACCAATCCCACGCTCAATCATCTTCGTAACGGATATTTGTTTTAAAATGCTTGCTATTTATCTCTAATATTGTGAGTAGAACACTTCATGCTATCTATTGAGGCTAGACTAAATATTGAATTGCAATTCATTTCATTGATTGATTGATGCTATATTAGGTAATCCTGCTAGCAGAGGATGGTTTCGATCCATCGACCTCTGGGTTATGGCCCCAGCACGCTTCCGCTGCGCCACTCTGCTTAACAGATCCAAAAATATAGATGCAACATCTAAACCCTGGCTCAATGCACATTGTTATTTTTCATGGTAAACATCATTAAATTGCCATCACGGCGTCTGATGTGGGCAATACATGTCGGGTAGTCCACACGTACTTCAGCACAGGATTCTTGATTCTGAATGCTATTCATTTTATGACTGAAACTTTGAAACGGTCTGATTATAGCAGAGCATGGTTTCGATCCATCGACCTCTGGGTTATGGGCCCAGCACGCTTCCGCTGCGCCACTCTGCTTAACAGTTATAAAATATAGATGCAACATCTAAACCCTGGCTCAATGCACATTGTTATTTTTTATGGTAAACATCTTTAAATTGCCATCACGGCGTCTGATGTGGGCAATACGTGTTGGGTAGTCCACACGTACTGCAGAACAGGATTCTTGATTCTGATTTTAAATGCTATTCATTTTAAGAGTGAATCATTGAATAGTTCTGATTATAGCGGAGGTTGGTTTCGATCCATCGACCTCTGGGTTATGGGCCCAGCACGCTTCCGCTACGCCACTCTGCTTCAAATCATCCCAGACGGGACACAAACCCACAAACGACCAACCAAGCACTAGCAAGGACTGAAATACAAAAGAATAGGGTAGGTATACTCGTTCTTAATTTTTCAATCAACCCCAGTCTCGCTACCAATCCCACGCTCAATCATCTTCGTAACGGATATTTGTTTTAAAATGCTTGCTATTTATCTCTAATATTGTGAGTAGAACACTTCATGCTATCTATTGAGGCTAGACTAAAAAGATAATTGCAATTCATTTCATTGATTGATGCTATATTTGGTAATCCTGCTAGCAGAGGATGGTTTCGATGCATCGACCTCTGGGTTATGGGCCCAGCACGCTTCCGCTGGGTCACTCTGCTTTACAATTACACAATATCGAGTCAACATCTGAACCCTGGCTCTTTGCGCATTGTTATCTTTTGTGGTAAACATCTTTAAATTGCCATCACAGCTTCTGAAGTGGGCAATACGTGTGGGGTAGTCCACACGTACTGCAGCACAGGATTCTTGATGCTATTAATTTTACGACTGAAACTTTGAAACGGTCTGATTATAGCAGAGGATGGTTTAGATCCATCGACCTCTGGGTTATGGGCCCAGCACGCTTCCTCTGCGCCACTCTCCTTAACAATTACACAATATCGAGTCAACATCTGAACCCTGGCTCTTTGCGCATTGTTATCGTTTGTCATAAACATCTTTAAATTGCCATTACAGCTTCTGAAGTGGGCAATACGTGTGGGGTAGTCCACACGTACTGCAGCACAGGATTCTTGATTCCGAATGCTATTCATTTTACGACTGAAACTTTGAAACGGTCTGATTATAGCAGAGGATGGTTTCATTCCATCGACCTCAGGGTTATGGGCCCAGCACGCTTCCGCTGCGCCACTCTGCTTAACAGTTAAATAATATAGATGCAACATCTAAACCCTGGCTCAATGCACATTGTTATGGTAAACATCTTTAAATTGCCATCACGGCGACTGATGTGGGCAATACGTGTTGGGTAGTCCACACGTACTGCAGCACAGGATTCTTGATTCTGATTTTAAATACTATTCATTTTAAGACTGAATCATTGAATAGTTCTGATTATAGCAGAGGATGGTTTCATTCCATCGACCTCAGGGTTATGGGCCCAGCACGCTTCCGCTGCGCCACTCTGCTTAACAGTTAAATAATATAGATGCAACATCTAAACCCTGGCTCAATGCACATTGTTATGGTAAACATCTTTAAATTGCCATCACGGCGACTGATGTGGGCAATACGTGTTGGGTAGTCCACACGTACTGCAGCACAGGATTCTTGATTCTGATTTTAAATACTATTCATTTTAAGACTGAATCATTGAATAGTTCTGATTATTGCAGAGGATGGTTTCGATCCATCGACCTCTGGGTTATGGGCCCAACACGCTTCCGCTGCGCCACTCTGCTTTACAAATACACAATATCGAATCAACATCTGAACCCTTGCTCTTTGCGCATTGATATCTTTTGTGGTAAACATCTTTAAATTGCCATCACAGCTTCTGAAGTGGGCAATACGTGTGGGGTAGTCCACACGTACTGAAGCACAGGATTCTTGATTCTGAATGCTATTCATTTTACGACTGAAACGGTCTGATTATAGCAGAGAATGGTTTCGATCCATCGACCTCTGGGTTTTGGGCCCAGCACGCTTCCGCTGCGCCACTCTGCTTCAAACAATCCCAGACGGAACACAAACCCACAAATCCAGGTTTCGGAGGTAGGTGCTTTATCCATTAGAACACTGGGGCACACGCGTATACAATTTACAACATGAGATTAGACCAAAGAAATGAACGACCAACCAAGCGCTAGCAAGGACTGAAACACAAAAGAATAAGGTAGGTATACTCGTTCTTAATTTTTCAATCAACCCCAGTCTCGCTACCAATCCCACGCTCAATCATCTTCGTAACGGATATTTGTTTTAAAATGCTTGCTATTTATCTCTAATATTGTGAGTAGAACACTTCATGCTATCTATTGAGGCTAGACTACAAATTTGATTACAATTCACTTCATTGATTGATTGATGCTATATTCGGTAATCCTGCTAGCAGAGGATGGTTTCGATCCATCGACCTCTGGGTTATGGGCCCAGCACGCTTCCGCAGCGCCACTTAGCTTAATAATTACACAATATCGAGTCAACATCTGAACCCTGGCTCTTTGCGCATTGTTATCTTTTGTGGTGAATAACTTTAAATTGCCATCACAGCTTCTGAAGTGGGCGATACTTGTGGGGTAGTCCACACGTACTGCAGCATAGGATTCTGGATTCTATTCATTTTACGACTGAATATTTGAAACAGTCTGATTATAGCAGAGGGTGGTTTCGAGCCATCGACCTCTGGGTTATGGGCCCAGCACTCTTCCGCTGCGCCACTCTGCTTAACAGTTACAAAATATAGATGCAACATCTAAACCCTGGCTCAATGCACGTTGTTATTTTTTATGGTAAACATCTTGAAATTGCCAACACGGCGTCTGATGTGGGCAATACGTGTGGGGTAGTCCACACGTACTGCAGAACAGGATTCTTGATTCTGATTTTAAATGCTATTCATTTTAAGACTGAAACTTTGAAGCGGTCTGATTATAGCAGAGGGTGGTTTCGATCCATCGACCTCTGGGTTATGGGCCCAGCACCCTTCCGCTGCGCCACTCTGCTTAAGAAATTCGAATTATAGATGCAACATTTACCCTGGCTCAATGCACATTGTTATTTTTTATGGTAAACATCTTTAAATTGCCATCACGGCGTCTGATGTGCGCAATACGTGTTGGGTAGTCCACACGTACTGCAGCACAGGATTCTTGATTCTGATTTTAAATGCTATTCATTTTAAGACTGAATCAGTGAATAGTTCTGATTATAGCAGAGGATGGTTTCGATCCATTGACCTCTGGGTTATGGGCCCAGCACGCTTCCGCTGCGCCACTCAGCTTCAAATAATCCCAATCGGGACACTAACCCACAAATCCAGGTTTAGGAGGTAGGTGCTTTATCCATTAGAACACTGGGGCACACGCGTATTTACAACATGAGATTAGACCAAAGAAATGAACGACCAACCAAGCACTAGCAAGGACTGAAATACAAAAGAATAAGGTAGGTATACTCGTTCTTAATTTTTCAATCAACCCCAGTCTCGCTACCAATCCCACGCTCAATCATCTTCGTAACGGATATTTGTTTTAAAATGCTTGCTATTTATCTCTAATAATGTGAGTAGAACACTTCATGCTATCTATTGAGGCTAGACTAAAAATTTAATTGCAATTCATTTCATTGATTGATTAATGCTATATTAGGTAATCCTGCTAGCAGAGGATGGTTTCGTTCCATCGACCTCTGGGTTATGGGCCCAGCACGCTTCCGCTGCGCTACTCTACTTTACAAATACACAATATCGAGTCAACATCTGAACCCTTGCTCTTTGCGCATTGTTATCTTTTGTGGTGAACATCTTTAAATTACCATCACAGCTTCTGAAGTGGGCAATACGTGTGGGGTAGTCCACACGTACTGCAGCACAGGATTCTTGATTCTGAATGCTATTCATTTTACGACAAAAAATTTGAAACGGTCTTGTTGTTATGGTGATGGCGCCTCGTATGGCTGCTTCGGTGTGTTGGTGCACACTTCTGTGTTTGTTTTTAGTCTTTAATAGTGTTTAATTTAGTTTCTTGCAAATCAAACCGGATTATTTTGTTTTATTGTCACAAACTGTGTTAGTTTTAATTCTGTTTATTACGGATAAACTCGGACTTTTTTAGGTTTTTTCCATTTTTGTTATTGTGTTGCTATGGCGATGTCACGGATAATTTTTTACGAGAGATGAGATCCTTAACATCAGGGACTCAACACCATCGGATTTATGTCCCAACTTTCTCGCCACTCCCGTGGACTTACAAGACCTACTTATCCAAGGCCCTGGTCTCACAGTGACACGGAGAAAGAGAGGAAAGCGCGCAGGAGCCCTGGTGCGATTTAGGAAGAGAGGAATGCGGTCGCCTTTACCGACACAGCTGACCGGCTTTCAGCTGTTACGTGCAGACCGCGATCCAACTCTTTCAGGCAAATCAAAAGGCGGAGGCAGGGGCCGATGTCCGCGACGAGACAGTGCCCAACCTGATCCAGCTGATCACCAACGCCTCCCAGCTCCACTGCTACACCGTGCACAAGCTCTACCGCGCGCTGTTCGCAGGCATCTCCCAGCAACCCCTGGTGCAGGTGGCCTGCTGGTGTATCGGGGAGTACGGAGACTCTCTGCTGCAAGGGGACTGTGAGGAGACGGAGCCCATCCAGCTGATACTAAACAATTATTTATTATTATCTTAAAAAACATTTGTCCTTGGTTCTTGTTTTTTTGTTGTTATGTTATGTCTCATGTCTTATGCACCAACCACACCAAGTCAATTTCCTGTATGTGTGAATATACTTGGCCATTAAAAGAATTCTGATTCTGATAGGCCTATCTCACGAAAATCGGAAATGACGTCACACCGGGTAAACATTCTTCCGGCGTAGTCATTTTTGTATTGCCGTCAATGCAAAAATGGATCGTTTCTTCGCCACTTCCCTGGTGGGTATTCCCAAATTGCGATTCGAAGATGTGCAGAAGATTGTGGAGACACACTCAGCAACACCACAGCCCAGGCTGACAAAGGGGTACAAGTTTTTTGTGGAGGAGTTTGTACACAATTATCAAGGTAAGTTGTCTAAGCCAGGTGTTTTGTTGTTGTCAGTAGGCTACTCAATGGCCGCCTTGCTCATTCATGTTTTGTGATGACAAGCAAACCATATACGATCCATATAAATCGTCAGAAATATTGTCTGTGTGTAAAATGTGTGTAAAATGATCATATTTGTTACGTGTAGACTATAATATTATGAATATAATTAGCCATGGTGGCTATGAAGTCTCTGTGTGTAGCGTTAGCATTTTAGCATTAGTTTAGCCAAGGATAGGTTCAGCTAGTTATTTGCTGACCAGTTTTCTTCCGATCAGCGACATATTATTAACATTATGTATATGCTAAGTGTCAAATATAGTTGATGGAAAGGTGGTAGTGAGAGGTAGATGCAACCGCTCGATGAGGAGCCCCACATACTACAGGTTTCTGCTGAGTTAGGGCCCGTTGGCCCAAGTCTGTTAGTTTTGATAGTCTGTCTGGACTAACAACTGCAGTTGCAGTTTTCCTCTTCTTCTGAAGTTCAGATCATTTTCATTGTTCTTTCTTACAAACAGTAGCGTGCTTAAGACTTGGCCCACCTAGCTTGCTGCAATGTTGTGGCTGTACAGAGTAGACCTATGTATTTTTCTTCCTCTTCATTAAGGCACAAGCCGTAAATAAAGGAAATGTGTTGAGTGCATTAAAAGGACAAACATCTGGGCTAGTTCATGTTATAACATTGCTAAAACGACAGATGTAATGGTGGCCCAAGAGTTTTGCACGGAACTGTACATGGCTTTTCTGCGGTTGCAGGCTCCTTGCCAGTTTCCAATGGCCTTATATCAAGGTCCTACCTACTAAGTTCAGTAACTCAATTCTTATGGTGTTCACAGATCACCCTGGAGGCTGTTGGACAACTGGGTCTCTCAGAGCTGTAGCTGTGCTGCGGGCAAAGGCTTCTGTAGCCATATAACCGCTCTGCTGTTCCAGACAGCGCATTATGTGCAGCTGGGCCTTGATGTGGTTCCACCTTCCCTGGCCTGTACCAGTCAACCACAGATGTGGCATCGACCTCGAACCCACGTGTGCTGTTGTGTCCTCTGTTCAAATCATACACTTCAGTATTTGTCTAGAGTATATGAGCATTTCCTGTATTGTTGTTCGCCTCAGGGAATCCATCCAGAGGCTGTGAGTGACCTGGTGGTGAAGAAACCCAAGTCGGTGGGGAAGACTGGAGTCAAGTCCACACTCTACAGAGCGTATGCTGGTAAGACATTTGTTTTGCAATTTGCACTCTGTTAAACTTGCTCATTATGAAAAGATGCATTTTAGAATACATCTGTTATCACTACAATATAAAAAAAAGTCACATTTTTATTTGACGTTTCGCCCTTTAATGTCCCACATCCTAGAGGGAATATCCAGCTTGGAGTTGGTACCATCTCAGCTGTGCTGACCTGGAAGATGTCAGCAATGACCTGGGGCCTCATGTACAAAGCTTGCTTACGCACAAAAAAGCTGCGTAAGCAACTTCTCACGCAAACGTTCGGATGTACGAAGACTGACTTGACGTGAGAAAGTGCGGTTCTCCACGCAAACTAAATGCCTGGCTTACGCACATTTCTGCTGCATTGTCAGTTGGCGGCACATAGAGGCAAATCAGCGCAACAACATGAGGCCTACGCGATCACGAGTCAAGAAGTAATATTGCAATATGAGGCGAGTTCAAAGTGGATTTGAACATCGGGATGCGTGATCTTAAATGCACTTCAATAATGCGTTATTGTTGTCGAGACGCATAATGTGACACTGTTGTTAGGCTAAACTTAAACAGACCCATAAAACTAAATTGTCAATATTGGAATGAAAAGGAAATTAAAAGGAACCCCCAGCAATATTATTTTCAGTGATGGCTTGTTTATTAAACGTTACATATTTTCCGGACCACGCATGACATATGATCTCTCTTCACACATTTGTTGTGAAATTCTTGACTGCAATATTATTATATGATGCTGAGTGGATTAAGCGCAAGATTGTTACTTAAAATCAATCCATCAATAAACCAGTCGGCCAATTTCGAATTATGTGTATATTATTGACACCTTGGGTGTATGGGAACAACCTATCGTCAACATGCATCAAATTAAATGAGAATATAAAAGCAGGTGCAAAATGTGGCAATAATCGATAGGTTGACAATGGCAGTGTTGGCCTTATTAGAAGATATTGCGAATGGTCACATTCGAAATGAACGAGTGTTCCGTGATTATTACGATTTTTTGGCTCATGATGATGACTGGCTTATCAGCCGATTCAGATTTCCAAGAGCTATCCTCTTGGAACTATGTACTGAGTTGAGCCCGGGTTTGGAGAGGCAGACGGCGAGGAGTCACGCATTGCCAGTTCCAATACAAGTCCTGACTACGCTTGGTTTTCTAGCAACAGGATCATTCCAGAGGGAATTGGCTGACCGGTCAGGAATGAGTCAGGGAGCTCTGAGCCGCGCCATTCCGCCTGTTTTAAACGGGATCATCCGCATCTCAGCCAGGTATATACGGTTTCCATATGATGCAGTAAACCAAGCAAACATCAAAGCGCAATTTGCAGCGATAGCCGGTTTTCCCAATGTAATCGGAGCGATCGACTGCACACACATTGCAATAAAGGCGCCATCTGAAGGGGAATATGAGTACGTTAATAGGAAACACTTCCATTCCTTAAACGTGCAAATAATCTGTGATGCCCAAATGCGCCTTACGAATATCGTGGCAAGGTGGCCTGGGTCAACCCATGATTCATTCGTCCTGAGAAACAGCTCGGTTGGGAATAGGTTGGAAGCTGGAAGAGTGTGTGATGGGTGGCTAATTGGTAAGCAATTTAAAACACTTTAAAGTGAATTTACTGAAATCTAGACATGTTGGGTAGCCTATGCTGTAATTGTACCTATTACTCCTAAGGAGACAGCGGTTACGCCTTACGGCCATGGCTGTTAACCCCCCTCGCCAACCCACAGACTGTCCGAGAGCAGAGATATAATGATATCCATGCACGCACTGGGACAGTCGTGGAAAGAGCGATAGGGCAGCTGAAGAGCCGGTGGCGCTGCCTTGACCGGAGCGGGGGAATGCCGCTCTATCACCCTGAAAAGGTGTGCCGCATTGTGCAGGCATGTGGGGTTCTGCACAATGTTGCGCACAGGCACGGCGTCCCATTACGCGAGGTAATGGACCTCCCAGAAGACCCATACCCCGGACCAAACAATGCGCAGCCCAATGTAGAGGCCATTCGAATCCGGCAGCAGTTAATAGGCAGAATATAAAAAAGGTAAACGGAGACAACATTCATTTTTTAACTAGTTCTTTGAATGTGAGACTAATTGCTTGTAAGGCCTCCGTTATTTCTTTGAGGTTCGAATTCATCTCCTGAATTCCCTTAACGATCTCCTCCTGCGAGTCCAGCACAGCGCGAGTTAAAACCCGGCCTTTCCCACTGGCAGCAGAAGGGGGGCAATGGGCAGTGGAGACGGAGACGCCGGACACGCCTGGCTGGGGGTCTTCCTCTGGCACCATCAGCTGTGCGCCACTTGGTCCTTGGCTGTCTGTGATTAAAGAATGTATATAAATTACAATCACATTGAGGAGAACGCGTTTTATTGCTGGCTAAACATTAATCATGTATACGGAAATGCAGGCTAGGGCCTATACTAGCAGGTATAAAAGTTCTTCAAATATATGAAAACAATTGTACCTTCCGTGGGATCCTGGGCCAAGTCGGAATCCCCTTCGGCTGGCGGGACCACGCCAAAAAGGAGCCGATCCCCCAGCACTGCGGCCACCCTCTGCTCGAATAGGGCGAGCTCCCCGACTCCGGCTCCGCTGCCCGTCTGACCCACGCTTCTCCGGTGGGCAGAGACCTTTTTTTTGACATCAACTTTTATGTCCGACCACTTTTTTTTTATATCCGCCACAGTTCGGCTTTCCGCCCCAACCTCATTAACAGATTTTGCTACCGATTCCCACGCCAGTTTTTTTGTTTTAGTGCTGATTCCGGAGGAAAGAGAGCCAAACAAGATTTTATTTCTGGCCTCTACCTCCGAAATCAGCACTTCCACCTCGCATTCGCTAAAGTTCTTCTTTCTTGCTTTATCCATTATCTCCTTTCTCCTAACAAGCGCACTACTGCAGGCCTGTTTATACTAATTAGCATATTAAATGAGGGAGGAGACTGGGCGGAGAGTCGGGCTCGTGCACGTGCGCACAATTTCACGTTAATTGGGATGTACAAAGAGAATCTGCGTGAAATCGTGCTTACGCAAGGATTGATACATCCGGATTTATTTGTGCGCAGCAGCTTTCCAAATTTTGGCGTCCGCAAAGTTTTACTCAGAAATCCACGCAAGTCTTTGTACATGAGGCCCCTGTTCTTTAAGGCCAGTTGCTACTCTACAACAGTAGATGAAAAACTCATCAATGACTGGAATCTTCCTTGAAGGGCGTGGTGTTGGAATCGCCTCTTGTCCAATCCTCTGTGCTTTGCTCCAATAAAGAATATATTGTGTTGAGGGGCAAAACAGACTCCCAAAACACTTGAAACACTTCTTGAGATGGATAATATGTCATGGTCTGATCAGACACACAAAACCTGTTGAGGACAGTTTGTGGCCCCATGGACATTTCTTGCAGCCTTGCCTCCAGCTCAGCAATATACTCCAGGGGCCGGTTGCACCAACTGGGCGTAACTAAGACTGGTCGTAACTGCTAAGTTGGTCTTAGTTACGACCTGGCGTTAGAATGGAACTAACGCCGGTTGCACCAACGGGACTTACGACTGGTCTCAACTACGCCCGGTCTTAGCCATGCGCGGCCATGTGAATTTTCCATGTGATGCGCATATCACCGTGTTGCTAGGATACCTCGTGACAACAGCTGTTTACTATTTTACCAACATCCGACAAACCGACAAATCCGACAAACCGACATGATGGAGGAAAACAGAAAGAGAAAAGTTAACTTCACCGACGTTGAAATTAGAAATTAATAGAATTATACAGTGAGAATAAGACGGCACTGACTGCCAAGCAGTCCAATGTCGTAACAAACAAAACAAAGCAAGAGACATGGAGATTTATTATGGAGAGTCTGAACAGCTGTTCGGACTCAGGCTGTCATCGGACGGATGGTGACATCAAAAAGAAATGGAAAGACCTCCTGTCCCGGGCCAAGAAGGACGTCTCTTCTCTAAAGCACCATCCCACTGGCGGTGGTCCTCCCCCGAAAACGTCACCCTATAGTGACATTATCGTCGCTATTTTCGGGGAGGATTCACCAGCCTTCGTCGGGTTGGACGGGGTGGACAGCGGATGTCCTCAACCGCCGGAGCAGTTGGAAGAAGGTATGTAGCCTAGCATATTTATTGAGGATGGTTTGTTAGTTGAATAAGCAGGACTAGCCTTATTGCCCAGAATTAATAAATTCACATTTTGTTTCAGACTTGGAAAGTGCCACTACCAGCTCAACACCACCACCACCGATAGAACCAGTAGTGGCAACCCCTTCCTGTCCAATTCCATCCCCACCCCCGGCAACGAAGCGGAGGAGAAGTGAGGACCTTCAACAGGTCCTCATGGAGAAGGAAATTGTCCGGGTGGAGAAGGAGACCATTAAATTAGAGGCAGAGACCAAAAAAATTGAATTAGAAAAAATTAAATTACGGCTCCAAATTCATTTGCTCCAGCAACAAATTAGGCCCCAAACAATTATTTTTGAAGACCAACCGTGACCATCCCTGTACAATGTAAATAATGTAAATAAATATTTTAGAGTTAGGATAATTGTTTGATTATATTTATTTATTATATTATTATATTTATTATATTATATTTCTGTGTTTTAATGTTTTACTTTTTACTGTTCAAATTAAGATTTACTGTTCAAATAAATATTCCTTCCAATCATTCTTTCATTCATTTTCGTTCATCAATTTTTTTAATGCATAACAATCAAACACTGCAAACGAAAGTGAGTACAATATGTATTGTCTGGTTTACAACGAGCAGGCATTTAGACGGGAATGGTTATTTTTGACAGAAGCAATGCAGTGAACATCATCAAATGACAAGGAGCTAATTGAGGTGTTTCGATTCTGTAGGAGAGATATGTTCGAATAAATAGAAGAGCTGTCACCGGATTTACAGTTCGTGTCGGCCTATAAAAAACATATATACATAATTAAAATTAATGAGCTGAGCACGGACTAATCGGCCAGCGATGTCCTCAGGCCGAGTGGCTTGACGCACATCTTCCTCGGGGACTGCCGGTGGCTGATGGTGTCTGGGGAGAGGGATTCTTTTGGCGATGCAAATGTTGTGCAGAACTGTGCACGCTGCTATTACGGTGCAGACCCGTTCTGGGTGCATCCGCATCTCCCCATGAAGACAGTGAAACCTAAACAAAATAAGAAAAATTGCATCTATATCTAGATATTTCTTTATGTCTTTTTAAGGGATGCATATTACTTATGGTTTACCTGCGTTTGAGAACCCCGATACATCTCTCAACAACTGACCTAGTTGCGGAGTGTATGGTGTTATAGCTCCGTTCTTGGTCAGTTGTTGGAGCAATTAGCGGGGTCATCAGCCACCGTTTCAGCGGGTATCCACTGTCCCCGAGGAGCAGCCCGTTGCACCTATGAAAATATACTTTAATTAGGTTGCTGTTCATTACTTAAAGTGAAGCTCAAATTGTTTCAGTGTAGCTGATTAGAAAAACACTAGGCTATAGCCTACCTTCCTTCCTCGAAGTCCTGCAATAACCCACTCCCGGAGGATGCGGGAATCGTGGGTGGATCCAGGCCATCTCGCCACCAAATTGATGATCTTATAATTTGCGTCACAAGCTATTTGTACGTTAATCGAATGGTAACCTTTTCGATTAACGTACAAATACTCGTTCTCATGTGGGGCCTGGATCTGCACATGTGTCCCGTCTATGCAGCCCACGATCCCAGGCATACCGGACGCCTGGCGGAACCGTTCCTTCATCGCCGCCGCCTCTTCCTCGTTCGGGAGGTGGACGTAACGAGCGATGCGGCGGCTCAAAGCCAGGGAAACCCTCCGGATTACCCGACAGGCGGTCGATCTATGGACCCTCACCATGTCGCTTACAGTGTTCTGAAAAGCCCCGTTTGCGAAAAAACGAAGCGCAATCAGCAGTTGCAAGGACGGTGGTAGCGCTGCATTGCGGTCCGACACGAACTGTAAATCCGGTGACAGCTCTTCTATTAATTCAAACAGATCTCTCCTACAGAATCGAAACCTCTCAATCAGCTCCTCGTCATTATAAATGTCCAATGGATTGCTTCTGTCCCTAATTACCCTTTCCCGTCTAAATGCCCGCTCGTTGTACACCCTATGGATAATACGTGCCATATTAGCGCTGGATGGATTGATTGTAACGTTTTTTTTATTATTGTAATTGCTATGGAAACAGCAGAAATTTCGACTCTACGCCTCCCCCTGACCAGGCGTAGGATTTACGCCTTGGTCTTAGTGAAAAGAACGCTAAGCCCAGTTGGTGCAACCGGCGTAACGGTTAGGTTGGACTTAGAACGCCAAGTTACAACCAGGCGTAGTTACGACCAGGCTTACGCCCATTTGGTGCAACCGGCCCCTGGGCATCATCCAGTGCACCTACAAAAAAAGAAGACAAATAAGTCTTCATTACCATTCATTCGTATTCACCCTTTCTTTTTATTGTATTGTTATTCTGTATACTTACGTTTATTTATATTTCTTACTATTAAATTTATTTGTACTGTTTTCTGTTTTTATTTTTTATGTATTAACTATAGGTTGAGTGTAGCCTACATAGAGTAAAAACCAAAGTCAAATTCCTCGTTTGTTCGCAAACCTGGCCAATAAAGCTGAATCTGAATTAATATGCAACCCCAGTTTAACAGTACGTCTGATGTTGATTGAATGTTTTAACGTTAACCATGCCATGTTTGGCAAAATTATACAATAGCCCAACAAGTGTTGAACACAAATAACAGACATAACAGCTAGTTGGCACACATCTACTTACCGGCAGGGGGGCGTGTCGCGTAGTCATGTTCCCCGGTACCTCTCCGGTCCGTTCGTGTTTTGTCCTCTCCTTCAGCTTTTCGAGCTGACACCCGTTTATACACGGGTGTTTTTTTCGGGGCTGTGGTGTAGCTGTTCCAGTCAAAACGACTAGGAACAGCTCCAGTATTCAGCGTAGCACTCCCGTCGTCATAATCAGCCGCTGAGAAATGCCGACTACAGACCAGTGTACTCCCCTTCTGAATTACGAAATTAACTCCTTCATTCCGTCTGATCGCCACTGCTGTATTGGGTATTATTTGGGAAGTCGTGGAAATGTAAATACGTTTGTTTTTGTTTTGAATGAGCGCATAGAGGTACACAACAGAAGCTTTTGTTTTTTGACCGCGCCATTGTCAAATATCATGGACTACGCGACCGGAAGTCACTTTACCCGGTGAAGGCAAAATCGAACACTGAACCAGGAAGTTGTGAGATAGGCCTATTCTGATTATAGCAGAGGATGGTTTCGATCCATCGACCTCTGGGTTATGGGCCCAGCACGCTTCCGCTGCGCCACTCTGCTTCACATTCACAAAAAATATATATGCAACAAGTAAACCCTGGCTCAATGCACATTGTTATTTTTCATGGTAAACATCTTTAAATTGCCATCACGGCGTCTGATGTGGGCAAAACGTGTTGGGTAGTCCACACGTACTGCAGCACAGGATTCTTGATTCTGATTTTAAATGCCATTCATTTTAAGACTGAATCATTGAATAGTTCTGATTATAGCAGAGGATGGTTTCGATCCATCGACCTCCGGGTTATGGGCCCAGCACGCTTCCGCTGCGCCACTCTGCTTTAAATCATCCCAGACGGGACACAAGCCCACAAATCCAGGTTTATGAGGTAGGTGCTTTATCCATTAGAACACTGGGGCAAACGCGTATTTACAACATGAGATTAGACCAAAGAAATGAACGACCAACCAAGCACTAGCAAGGACTGAAATACAAAAGAATAAGGTAGGTATACTCGTTCTTAATTTTTCAATCAACCCCAGTCTCGCTACCAATCCCACGCTAAATCATCTTCGTAACGGATATTTGTTTTAAAATGTTTGCTATTTATCTCTAATATTGTGAGTAGAACACTTCATGCTATCTATTGAGGCTAGACTAAAAATTTAATTGCAGTTCATTTCATTGATTGATACTATATTAGGTAATCCTGCTAGCAGAGGATGGTTTCAATCCATCGACCTCTGGGTTATGGGCCCAGCACACTTCCGCTGCGCCACTCTGCTTCACAATTACACAATATCGAGTCAACATCTGAACCCTGGCTCTTTGCGCATTGTTATCTTTTGTGGCAAACATCTTAAAATTGCCATCACAGCTTCTGAAGTGGGCAATACGTGTTGGGTAGTCCACACGTACTGCAGCACAGGATTCTTGATTCTGATTTTAAATGCTATTCATTTTAAGACTGAATCATTGAATAGATCTGATTATAGCAGAGGATGGTTTCGATCCATCGACCTCTGGGTTATGGGCCCAGCACGCTTCCGCTGCGCCACTCTGCTTCAAAACATCCTAGGCGGGACACAAACCCACAAAACCAGGTTTAGGAGGTAGGTGCTTTATCCATTAGAACACTGGGGCACACGCGTATACAATTTACAACATGAGATTAGACCAAAGAAATGAACGACCAACCAAGCGCTAGCAAGGACTGAAACACAAAAGAATAAGGTAGGTATACTCGTTCTTAATTTTTCAATCAACCCCAGTCTCGCTACCAATCCCACGCTCAATCATCTTCGTAACGGATATTTGTTTTAAAATGCGTGCTATTTATCTCTAATATTGTGAGTAGAACACTTCATGGTATCTATTGAGGCTAGACTAAAAATTTGATTACAATTCACTTCATTGATTGATTGATGCTATATTTAGTAATCCTGCTAGCAGAGGATGGTTTCGATCCATCGACCTCTGGGTTATGGGCCCAGCACGCCTCCGCTGCGCCACTTTGCTTAATAATTACACAATATCGAGTCAACATCTGAACCCTGGCTCTTTGCGCATTGTTATCTTTTGTGGTAAATAACTTTAAATTGCCATCACAGCTTCTGAAGTGGGCGATACGTGTGGGGTAGTCCACACGCACTGCAGCAAAGGATTCTTGATTCTGAATGCTATTCATTTTACGACTGAATATTTGAAACAGTCTGATTATAGCAGAGGGTGGTTTCGAGCCATCGACCTCTGGGTTATGCGCCCAGCACTCTTCCGCTGCGCCACTCTGCTTAACAGTTACAAAATATAGATGCAACATCTAAACCCTAGCTCAATGCACATTGTTATTTTTTATGGTAAACATCTTTAAATTGCCATCACGGCGTCTGATGTGGGCAATACGTGTTGGGTAGTCCACACGTACTGCAGAACAGGATTCTTGATTCTGATTTTAAATGCTATTCATTTTAAGACTGAAACTTTGAAACAGTCTGATTATAGCAGAGGGTGGTTTCGATCCATTGACCTCTGGGTTATGGGCCCAGCACGCTTCCGCTGCGCCACTCTGCTTCAAATAATCCCAAACGGGACACTTACCAACAAATCCAGGTTTAGGAGGTAGGTGCTTTATCCATTAGAACACTGGGGCACACGCGTATTTACAACATGAGATTAGACCAAAGAAATGAACGACCAACCAAGCACTAGCAAGGACTGAAATACAAAAGAATAAGGTAGGTATACTCGTTCTTAATTTTTCAATCAACCCCAGTCTCGCTACCAATCCCACGCTCAATCATCTTCCTCATCCTCATCCTCATCGTCATCCGCTTATCCGGGGTCGGGTCGCGGGGGGAGCAGCTCAAGCAGGGGGCCCCAGACTTCCCTTTCCCGGGCCACATTGACCAGCTCTGACGGGGGGATCCCGAGGCGTTCCCAGGCCAGTGTTGAGATATAATCTCTCCACCTAGTCCTGGGTCTTCCCTGAGGTCTCCTCCCCACTGGACGTGCCTGAAACACCTCCCAAGGAAGGCGCCCAGTGGGCATCCTTACCAGATGCCCGAACCACCTCAACTGACTCCTTTCTAAGTAAAGGAGCAGCGGCTCTAATCCGAGTTCCTCACGGATGGCTGAGCTTCTCACCCTATCCCTAAGGGAGACGCCAGCCACCCTTCTGAGAAAACTCATCTCAGCCGCTTGTACCCGCGATCTCGTCCTTTCGGTCATCACCCAGCCCTCATGACCATAGGTGAGGATAGGAACGAAGATCGACCGGTAGATCGAGAGCTTTGCCTTGCGGCTCAGCTCTCTTTTCGTTACAACGGTGCGGTAAAGCGAACGCAATACCGCCCCCGCTGCTCCGATTCTCCGGCCAATCTCACGCTCCATAGTACCCTCACTCGCGAACAAGACCCCGAGGTACTTGAACTCCTTCACTGGGGCTAAGGACTCATTTCCTACCCGGAGTAAGCAATCCACCGGTTTCCTGCTAAGAGTCATGGCCTCAGATTTAGCGGTGCTGATCCTCATCCCAGCCGCTTCACACTCGGCCGCCAGCCGATCCAGTGAGTGCTGAAGGTCACAGGCCGATGATCCAATGAGGACCACATCATCTGCAAAAAGCAGTGACGAGATCCTCAGACCACCGAACTGCAACCCCTCCCCACCACGACTACGCCTCGATATCCTGTCCATGTATATCACAAACAGGATTGGTGACAAGGCGCAGCCCTGGCGGAGACCAGCACCCACTGAGAACGAAACTGACTGGCTGCCGAGAACACGAACACAGCTCTCGCTTTGGGAGTACAAAGATTGGATGGCCCTGAGGATAGACCCCCTTACCCCATACTCCCGCAGCACCTCCCACAGTTTCTCCCGGGGGACCCGGTCATACGCCTTCTCCAGATCCACAAAACACATGTAGACCGGATGGGCATACTCCCAGGCCCCCTCCAGGATCCTTGCGAGAGTGAAGAGCTGGTCCGTAGTTCCATGTCCGGGGCGAAAACCGCATTGTTCCTCTTCAATCTGAGGTTCGACGATCGGCCGAACCCTCCTTTCCAGCACCTTGGAGTAGACTTTACCAGGGAGGCTGAGAAGTGTGATACCCCGGTAATTGGCACACACTCTCTGGTCCCCCTTTTTGAACAGGGGAACCACCACCCCGGTTTGCCACTCCTTTGGCACTGTACCCGACTCCCACGCGATGTTGAATAGGCGTGTCAACCATGACAGCCCCTCAACACCCAGAGCCTTTAGCATTTCTGGCTGGATCTCATCAATCCCTGGGGCTTTGCCACTGCGGAGATGTTTGACTACCTCAGTGACCTTCACCAGGGAAATTGACGACGAAACACCATCAACCTCGAGCTCTGCCTCCAACATAGAGGGCGTGTTATTCGGATTCAGGAGTTCCTCAAAGTGTTCCTTCCAACGTCCGACGACCTCCTCAGTTGAGGTCAACAGAGTCCCATCCTTACTGTACACAGCTTGGATGGTTCCCCGTTTCCCCCTCCTGAGGTGCCGGATAGTCTTCCAGAAACACTTTGGTGCCGACCGAAAGTCCTTCTCCATGGCCTCTCCGAACTTCTCCCACACCCGCTGCTTAGCCTCCGACACGGCAGCCGCTGCAGCCCTTCGAGCCTGTCGGTACCTTGCAACCGAGTCAGGAGTCCTCCAGGATATCATATCCCGGAAGGCCTCCTTCTTCAGTCGGACGGCTTCCCTGACCACCGGTGTCCACCACGGTGTCCGAGGGTTACCGCCCCTTGAGGAGCCTAAGACCCTGAGGCCACAGCTAGCCACCGCAGCTTCAGCAATGGAGGCTTTGAACACCGCCCACTCCGGCTCAATGCCCCCAACCTCCACAGGAATGCCAGAAAAGCTCCGCCGGAGGTGTGAGTTGAAGATACCTAGGACGGGGGCCTCCCCCAGACGTTCCCAGTTCACCCGCACTACTCGTTTGGGCTTACCAGGTCTATCCGGAAATTTCCCCCATTCCCTGATCCAACTCACAACCAGATGGTGGTCGGTTGACAGTTCCGCCCCTCTCTTTACCCGAGTGTCCAAAACATGCGGCCTCAGATCAGATGACACGATCACGAAATCGATCATCGATCTTCGGCCTAGGGTACTCTGGTACCAGGTACACTTATGAGCACCCTTATGTTCGAACATGGTGTTTGTTATGGATAATCCATGACTAGCACAGAAGTCCAATAACAAACGACCGCTCGGGTTTAGATCAGGGAGGCCGTTCCTCCCCACCACGCTTCTCCAGGTGTCTCCATCGTTGCCCACGTGGGCGTTGAAGTCTCCCAGCAGAACTACGGAGTCCCCTACTGGAGCCCCATACAGGACTCCATTCAGGGTCTCCAAGATGGCCGAGTACTCTGAGCTGCTGTTTGGTGCATACGCACAAACAACAGTCAGAGTTTTCCCCCCTACAACCCTTAGGCGCAGGGAGGCGACCCTCTCGTCTACCGGGGTAAACTCCAACACCGCGGCGCTCAGCCGGGGATTTATGAGTATCCCCACACCCGCTCGGCGCCTCACGCCCTCGGCAACTCCGGAGAAGAATAGAGTCCAACCCTTATCCAGGAGTACGGTACCAGAGCTGAGACTGTGCGTGGAGGTAAGCCCCACCAGATCTAACTGATAGCGCTCCACCTCCCTCACAAGCTCCGGTACCTTTCCCCACAGCGAGGTGACGTTCCACGTCCCCAGAGCCAGCTTCTGCCGCCCGGGTCTGGTCCGTCGAGACCCCTGACCTTCGCTGCCACCCATGTGGCTGCGCACCCGACCCCAACGGGTCTTCCCACAGGTGGTGGGCCCATGGGATGAAGAGAGGGGGGGTGCCACGTAGTTTGTTCGGGCTGTGCCCGACCGGGCTCCGTGGCAAACCCGGCCACCAGGCGCTCGCCATCGAGCCCTCCGTCTGGGCCTGGCTCCAGACGGGGGCCCCGGGCTTCCTCCGGGCCGGGTCACATCTCCTCTTTTACAGTTATTCATTGGAGTTTTTTGAACCATTCTTAGTCTGGCCCCTCACCTGAGACCACTCTGCCATGAGAGACCCTACCAGGAGCACAAGGCTCCAGACAACACAGCTCTCAGGTTCACAGGGACACGCAAACCTCTCCACCACAATAAGGTGACGGTTCCAGGAGAGGCTCAATCATCTTCGTAACGGATATTTGTTTTAAAATACTTGCTATTTATCTCTAATATCGTCAGTAGAACACTTCATGCTATCTATTGAGGCTAGACTCAAAATTGAATTGCAATTCATTGATGCTATATTAGGTTCTCCTGCTAGCAGAGGATGGTTTCGATCCAACGACCTCTGGGTTATGGGCCCAGCACGCTTCCGCTGGGCCACTCTGCCTAACAATTACACAATATCGAGTCTACATCTGAACCCTGGATCTTTGCGCATTGTTATCTTTTGTGGTAAACATCTTTAAATTACCATCACAGCTTCTGAAGTGGGCAATACGTGTGGGGTAGTCCACACGTACTGCAACACAGGATTCTTGATTATGAATGCCATTCATTTTATGACTGAAAATTTGAAACGGTCTGATTATAGCAGAGGATGGTTTCGATCCATCGACCTCTGGGTTATGGGCCCAGCACGCTTCCGCTGCGCCACTCTGCTTCAAATCATCCCAGAAGGGACACAAACCCACAAATACAGGTTTAGGAGGTAGGTGCTTTATCCATTAGAACACTGGGGCACACGCGTATTTACATCATGAGATTAGACCAAAAAAATGAACGACCAACCAAGCACTAGCAAGGACTGAAATACAAAAAAATAAGGTAGGTATACTCGCTCTTAATTTTTCAATCAACCCCAGTCTCGCTACCAATCCCACGCTCAATCATCTTCGTAACGGATATTTGTTTTAAAATGTGTTATAACTGGGCAGAGTATTTAAAATATGTTAATCCGCTGTCCACTAGGTGGCAGCAACCCTTTGTTGTTACGGTTGAGTTAACCTATGAGTGAGGCACAGAACAAGTTCAGTCAGCCATGTGCCCTTGTTTACCATGTTACGTATGCTGCACACTGTGTTCGTCAGGAACGAAATAAAGCTCCTTGATTGTGCAATAAGAAGCCTCCCGTGAGTTACTACATAAATGGCGACGAGGATAAACTAAAGCCGATGCCTCGTGGGGATGCAAGCAAAACAGTAAGACTGTAAAGTTGCTAGTTCGAATCTGAATTGGACGTTCCCCGGGAACAATCATGGCGGCGGCCTTGGTAGGGAGCACCGCTCCGTTCGACAGTGAGACGCAGACGTGGGAAGAATATTGTGAGGTTCTCCACCATTTTTTTGAGGCTAATGAAATCACAGATGCAAGTCGGCAGAAAGCTATATTGCTCAGTTCAGTGGGAAGTCAGACGTACAGCCTCGCGAGGAACCTTGTCAGTCCCGCCAAGCCCGGAGACAAGACGTTTGCCGAACTGGTC
Source organism: Gadus morhua (assembly GCF_902167405.1). NCBI lineage: Eukaryota > Metazoa > Chordata > Actinopteri > Gadiformes > Gadidae > Gadus > Gadus morhua. Next base: position 27,191,705 of record NC_044053.1, read on the forward strand.
AAGATTTTAAAGGAACATTTCAACCCCAAACCCAGCGAGATTGTGCAGCGGTTCAAGTTTAATTCCAGACAAAGGAAGCTTGAGGAAACGGTAATGGAATACATCGCTGTGCTAAGGAAGTTAGCACTGGATTGCAACTATGGAGACAAGTTGTCGGAGATGCTACGCGACAGACTGGTTTGTGGGATCGGAGATGACCGCATTCAGCGCAGACTGTTGTCAGAGCCGGATTTGACCTTTGAGAAAGCACTGAAGCTGGCACAAGCCATTGAGACAGCCAGCAAGGATGTAAAGGATTTACAGTCTCTGGAGTCTACACACTCACACATGAGGGCACCTCAAGCAGTGCACAAAATGTCTACAAAGCAGTTCCCCACTAAGCAGCAGCACCAGAATAACGCTTGTTACAGGTGTGGAGGTGAGCAGCACAGGGCTGGGGACTGTAGGTTCATTAAGGAAACCTGTCATAAGTGTGGGAAAATGGGCCACATTCAAAAAGTGTGTAGGTCAGGTGGCTCAGTTAGCGCTTCACAGGCTAGAGGGGGTGGGGTACCAACAGGGAAGTATGGGAAACCTCAGGGAACACATTATGTCAGCCAGGGGGAGGGCGACATAGACGAAGATGAAGTCATGTTCACACTGTACAAACTAGAATAACTAGACATACCAGCAGAGGAGCCATTTATACAGACATTGACTGTTAATGGGGAGAAACAGCAATTTGAAATGGACTCGGGGTGTGGGGTAACAGTAGTGAACCACTCTGTGTACAAAACCTTATGGGGGAGGGAGGTGCCAGAGCTACGCTCCTGTAGAGTGAAGCTTAAAACATATACGGGACATAAAGTAAATGTTGTGGGAGCAGCAGTGGTTAAAGTACAGCATAAACAGCTAGTAGAGAACTTACCATTGGTAGTGGTGGCAGGTTCAGGCCCTAGTCTAGTAGGCAGGTACTGGATTAGGAGGCTAGGTTTACAGTGGAAACCAGAACCCCAGATCCACCATGTTCGGACAGAGACCCCAGAGAAGGCACAGAGGAGACCAGAGCCACAGATACTCCAGGTTAAAGACGAGACCTTGGGGGAGATACTGGGGGAGTTTGGGGAGGTTTTCAAAGACGAACTAGGGAGATTCAGAGGCCCCCCAGCAAGAATATATGTGGACAAGGAAGCAGCCCCCAGGTTTTTTAAAGCCAGACCCGTCCTATACGCCATGAGAGGGAGAGTTGAGGCTGAACTCGACCGTCTCCTTGCTGAGAAGATAAATGAACCAGTAAAATATGCTGAGTGGGCAGCGCCGGTGGTCCCTGTGTTGAAGCCAGATGACACAGTAAGGCTATGCGGAGACTACAAACTGACAGTGAACCAGATCTCAAAACTGGAGCAGTATCCAATCCCCAGAATTGAGGACCTGTTTGCCATTCTTTCAGGTGGACAAAAATTTACAAAGTTAGATCTGAGTCATGCCTACCACCAGATTCCATTGGATGAGGAAGCAAAAAAGTATGCAACTGTAAATACACACAAAGGCTTGTTCACATACAGAGTGCTACCTTTTGGCGTTTCATCATGTCCGGCTATTTTCCAACGTACCATGGAGGGACTACTGCAGGGCATCCCTCGTGTGGCCATCTTCCTGGATGACATCCTGCTGACGGGAAAAGACGACAAAGAGCACCTAAAGACTCTGACTATGGTGCTGAAACAGCTACAGGAGGCCGGTCTACGGCTCAAGAGGACCAAGTGTGTGTTCATGAGTGAGGAAGTGATATTTTTGGGTCACAAAGTGGATGCAACAGGACTGCATCCAGTGCATGAGAAGGTGGAAGCAATCAGAGAGGCACCATCACCTTCAAATGTGACAGAGTTGAAGGCATATCTGGGACTGTTAAACTATTACAACAAGTTCCTACCAAATCTGTCTACTGTCCTTGCTCCGGTGCACAAACTGCTACAAAAAGACACAAAGTGGCAGTGGGGAGATGCACAACTAGCAGCCTTTGAAAAATCTAAAGAACTCATGCAGTCAGCTCAGGTGCTTGTGCATTACGATCCAGAGAAGGACATTGTGCTGTCATGTGATGCGTCACCATATGGGGTAGGTGCCGTACTGTCACACCACATGCCAGATGGAACTGAAAGACCCATAGGTTTCACCCCACGAACACTAAACACAGCAGAAAAAAACTACTCACAACTGGATAAGGAAGGGCTCGCTGTGATGTTTGGAATACAACGCTTCCACAAATACATTTATGGACGGAAATTCACTATAGTGACAGACCACAAGCCCTTGTTGTCACTTTTCAATGAGATGAAAGCAGTACCACAAATGGCCTCGCCCAGGATCCAAAGGTGGGCTTTAACACTGCGAGCCTACGAATACACAATAGTGTATAAGGAAGGAAAACATCACAGCAATGCAGACGCTCTCAGCCGCCTTCCTTTGCCAGATACACCAAAAGTGGAGACGTCGGAAGAGAGGGTTCACATGCTGGAGAGCTCTGACATCACGCTTGTGACATCTGAACAAGTGGAAGCATGGACAGACAAAGATCCAGTACTGTCGAGAGTGAGAGAAATGGTTCGCGACGGCTGGTCAGCAAAAGAAAAAGGGGAGGAGTTTGCCCCTTATGAGGTGAGGAAACTTGAACTTAGTATTCAAAATGGCTGTGTAATGTGGGGGTCGAGAGTGGTTGTGCCAAAACCAGGCCAAGGAAGTGTCATGAGACAACTTCATCAATGCCACCCAGGAGTGTCCAGGATGAAAGCATTGGCTAGGAGTTACGTTTGGTGGCCGAAGCTGGACAAAGACGTGGAGGATACAGTAAAGGCCTGTACAACATGTCAGGAGCATCGCAACGTCCCGGCACCAGCTCCGTTACACCCCTGGGATTGGCCCGACAAGCCCGGGAGTCGTATTCACGTGGATTATGCCGGACCGTTCATGGGAAAAATGTTTTTTGTGCTCATAAATGCACATTCAAAATGGATGGACGTGTATCCGGTGAACTCTGCCACTTCAGCCACCACAATTGAGTGCCTGCGTACCAGTTTCAGTAACCATGGACTACCTGAGTTGTTGGTGTCTGATAATGGCACTTGTTTCATCAGCACAGAGTTCAACGTGTTTCTAAGTAAAAATGGAATCCGTCATGTGACCTCTGCACCCTACCATGCCTCCAGTAACGGGTTAGCAGAGAGAGGGGTACAAACATTTAAGAGAATGATGAAAAAATGTCCAGAAGGCACGCTGACAGCTAAAGTAGCCAGAGTGTTATTCAGCTACAGAGTGACACCACACACTACAACAGGCCTTTCACCAGCAGAGCTGCTTCTCGGGAGGAAGCTACGTTGCACTTTGGATTCAATCCACCCAGACCTAAACAATAGAGTGCAGAAAAAACAAGAAAGACAAATAAAAGATCACGACAAAAAGGAAAAAGCACGCTGTTTTAAAACAGGAGATTCAGTGCTGACCCAGAACTTCAGTTTTGGACCCAAGTGGATTCCAGGAATCATTGAGTCAGTGACGGGACCAGTGTCATACAAGGTGATGCTGGGTGATGAGAGAATAGTGAGGAGACATGTGGATCAGATTCTTGATCAACACCAGATACCAGAAAGGGGCAATGAAAAACAACAGACAGTTTCAACTCAGCCCAACAAAAAAGATGAAGCATGGCTGGATGCTGAGGAGGTTGTGCTCAGTGGTGACCAGTTGGAAGAGCCAGCAGCAACAGAAGCTGTAGGAAGTTCAGACCAAAGAGCTGTGGCAAACCAAACTCCAGTGAAGCGACTGGCCGAAGGGAAACTAAGTTGCCCAGTTATCTTAAAGACTTCCAGTTGAACTAAGAGAAAGACTCATTGATAAGTGGGTCTTAATATGGACACCTAATCAAACAAGAAAAGAAACTGATGTGTTTGTATTGTTAGAATGTTTAAAGAAAAAAATAAATAATAATAATTGTATAACCTGCTTAAGGAGGGAGGGATGTTATAACTGGGCAGAGTATTTAAAATATGTTAATCCGCTGTCCACTAGGTGGCAGCAACCCTTTGTTGTTACGGTTGAGTTAACCTATGAGTGAGGCACAGAACAAGTTCAGTCAGCCATGTGCCCTTGTTTACCATGTTACGTATGCTGCACACTGTGTTCGTCAGGAACGAAATAAAGCTCCTTGATTGTGCAATAAGAAGCCTCCCGTGAGTTACTACAAAATGCTTGCTATTTATCTCTAATATTGTGAGTAGAACACTTCATGCTATCTATTGAGGCTAGACTAAAAATTGAATTGCAATTAAATTCATTGATTGATGCTATATTAGATAATCCTGCTGGCAGAGGATGGTTTCGATCCATCGACCTCTGGGTAATGGGCCCAGCACGCTTCCGCTGCACCACTCTGCTTTACAAATACACCATATTGAGTCAACATCTGAACCCTGGATCTTTGCGCATTGTTATCTTTTTTGGTAAACATCTTTAAATTGCCATCACAGCTTCTGAAGTGGGCAATACGTGTGGGGTAGTCCACACGTACTACAGCACAGGATTCTTGATTATGAATGCTAATCATTTTACGACTGCATATTTGATACGGTCTGATTATAGCAGAGGATGGTTTCGATCCATCGACCTCTGGTTTATGGGCACAGCACGCTTCCGCTGCACCACTCTGCTTAATAGTTACAAAATATAGATGCAACATCTAAACCCTGGCTCAATGCACATTGTTATTTTTCATGGTAAACATCTTTAAATTGCCATCACGGCGTCTGATGTGGGCAGTCCACACGTACTGCAGCACAGGATTCTTGATTCTGATTTTAAATGTGATTCATTGTAAGACTGAATAAGTGAATAGTTCTGATTATAGCAGAGGATGGTTTCGATCCATCGACCTCTGTGTTATGGGCCCAGCACGCTTCCGCTACGCCACTCTGCTTCAAATAATCACAGACGGGACACTAAACCACAAAACCAGGTTTAGGAGGTAGGGGCTTCATCCATTAGAACACTGGGGCACACGCGTATTTACAACATGAGATTAGACCAAAGAAATGAACGACCAACCAAGCACTAGCAAGGACTGAAATACAAAAGAATAAGGTAGGTATACTCGTTCTTAATTTAAATTGAATGATGCTACATTAGGTAATCCTGCTAGCAGAGGATGGTTTCGATCCATCGACCTCTGGGTTATGGGCCCAGCACGCTTCCGCTGCGCCACTCTGCTTAAAAAATACACAATATCGAGTCAACATCTGAACCCTGGATCTTTGCGCATTGTTATCTTTTGTGGGAAACATCTTTAAATTACCATCACAGCTTCTGCAGTGGGCAATACGTGTGGGGCAGTCCACACGTACTGCAGCACAGAGGATGGTTTCGATCCATCGACCTCTGGGTTATGGGCCCAGCACGCTTCCACTGCGCCACTCTACTTAACAGTTACAAAATATAGATGCAACATCTAAACCCTGGCTCAATGCACATTGTTATTTTTCATGGCACATCTTTAAATTGCCATTGTCGAAGATTAATTGAGATTTAAAACACTTCGACTAATTTAAGAGAGAGTGTAAAAGAAATCGAGGGGTCCGGAGCAAGAATTTAAAAAAGACTTTATCGTGAAGAAAAACAACAACGACAACAGCCTGAGTAGGTCTATAGAGTCACTGCCTTGCCAACAGATGCAAGCCTCTTCTTAAACACACAAAAGCACAGTCCTCAGCAGTTTCTTGTTTTTCTAGGTGTCCACACATAATAAAACACAAATACTTCTAAACAGATGGTCACCGAGATAGTCTAGGACCCAGGAAGTGGAGTCAGCATGCATTGTCTCAGTAGACAACCTCTCCTGGGGGGTTGCGCCCCAACCCCTGCTCTGACCCAAGACTCCCAGGCCTCGTGACCAGCCCTGGATCAAAATCCAAGACGCTTTATGCCCCGTTTACACCATCCCGCTAATGGCCGCTAATGGCCGATGGACCACCGATGTGGAAGTCGGGGTGATTCGGGTGACATCGGGCTAAAAATGTATGATCGGGTCAATTTATCGGGGTAGCATTTACACATACCCGATGTTATAACGATAACATAACGATGTATGCCAGGGAAGACACCCGAAGTGCGTTTGGCGTCATTTGACGTCATTTGGCGTCATTTCGGGAGAAGGCAAAGGGGAGACTGCTTTAGACTGATATTTATTTATATATTTATTTATATTACAATAGCGATTTTATAATAATAGAACGCCGGTTCTAAATGGGCGAAGTACCCTGTAATTATAAAAGTAGGACATCCATCCATCACCCCCTATTTATACACAAGTGGCAGATTGAGGGTCTTCCTTAACACAATCTGGTCACTCACAATCGTTATTTGTCTAGGGTTCTCGAGGGTCTTTCGTGTGTTGAGGTTGCCGATATAAAGACGATAAAACACGATAAAGCGCGGAAGATTAACGAATATAGCCGATGTGCCCAGGAAAATTCCCGAACGATTTGCGATGTCTTACGTTATACTCTCGTTCTATTCCCGATTATAGCCGATTAGCCCATAGCAACACCTGGTAACCGATTCTACCCCGATTGACCCAAAATTAACAAACATGTTCGTTCTTTGCCGATGTTGCCCGTTGTTGCCCGATCATTGAGCATTTCTTCCCGTTTCTTCCCGTTGTCTAACGATGTTCCCGGGAAGAGTAACGGTGTTTCCCGATGCAACCACGCTATTTGCCGATGTTATAACGATAGCTGCTGATTTAGCCATTGGGCACCATCGGGGCCCACTATCGGGTAGGTGTAAACAGGGCATTACATGTTTTCTACCATTAGATATACAGGCCTAATAATAATCATAGTTTACCATAGAATATAATCATTCATTTCTACCACACATCCCCCCTTTTTTGGTTCTGATAAGATCATAACAAAAATGAACAGTCATTTAGGTCATATTCTACACTACATTTGATCATCGTTAAAAAACCTTTAAGCATGTTCAGGAATCTCAACCTGGCTTGGGCAAAAAAGATCGATCAAATGTTTAACATGTCTAACTAGAATTCACACATAACATAGTATTTTCAGCATGCATTGAAAATTAGCATTTCAAAAATATGTGACACCATATTATACATTTAGAATTGACATAACATACATTCAAGAATGTGAAACATAATAAAAATTTAAAAATAAGATTGTCAACAAGCTTGCATAGATTTGAATAGCTCTGATTATCGTCATGTGCCGGTATACTATATAACGTGGGGGGTTTGGGCATTGTAATTGCTGCTGTTCGCAGCCACCATGCCCTGGAACCCATTAGTCCAAGGTCCATTTGTTCACACTGTCTGAAATGGTTGTGGTTCACATGGAGAAGTCACCAGTTAAGAAAATAGGACCTCCTTCTGATGTCCGATTCTCACATTCCGGTCTCCTTTCTAGTGTCACTCCAATCTATCTCCCCATAGAGCATCCTCCCCCAGTCACCCGACTCCTCTATGCCAGACACCATTTCATTGAATTAAATTGGATATGTAATTCACACCGATCTTTCCTATGCACATGTTCATGATTCTGGCGGAAGGTTAATGCACATAACGGTTGGTTATCCGACATAACAGTAAACACAAATTCATTAACTTGGTCTCGCGGTGGTATCTGAGCATATAAGTCTATTTTCCCTTTCTTGTTGACTATTCCTGAGTGAGTTGGGGCCGGATTGTCCTGTGTTTCTCTTAGGCTTCCTTCAGTACCAGCCCCTGATTCCTGGCTCTTCCAGGTCTGAGTTGTCTCCATGGTTTCATTCTTCCTCGGGGTCTGACCTTGTGCCAGCGGAATCTGGCACAACCCGTAAAGGATCAGGAACAGGCTCCCCGTTTTCAGCATCATCATGTTGCTGTATCTCTAGGCTTGACTGGATCTGGTCCTGGGGCAGCTGGTCAGCCCCACGTGTGTCTGCGTCCGGCTCCTCCTCCTCACGCTCATCCCTGGCTTTGGGTTGAGCGGCTTTTGTGCAGTGGTTGAGATGATACCACGTGGCACTTCCTTCCACTTGGATGGCTGTTGGTGTTGCGTTGGTGACTTTGTATGGTCCTTCTCTCCTGGGCTCGTTCCACTTTCTCCTGAACACTCTGAGATACACGTGGTCACCTGGCTCCACCCCCCTTGGTGGCTCCTTCTCCTACTCTGGAACTCTGTCTTTCTCCTGTTGAAAAATAAGCCTGTGTATGCCAGTTAGTTGTCCCATATAGCGTCTTAATTCAGTTTCCAATTGTTCCAATGGAGGTCCTTTGTGAGGCCCTCGAATGACAGGTGAAGGCATGGGTCGACCCGTAAACATTTCATGCGGGGTTAGATGCGTCGTTCTGTTAGTTTTCATGCGATAACTCATTAGTGTCAGTCGTAGTGCATTAGTCCTTTAATTTAGTACTCTAATTTAATTTTGTTAATCTTTGTCTTAAGCGTCCGATTCCTCTCTCCACCATACCTTGTGGTTTGAGGAATGTAGACACAGCCTAATCTTTGTTTGACATGCAGATGTTAAATCACTTGTTTGAGTGTTTTCTGAATAGACGCAGCCCTATTGCCTGAGCTAATTTGTGACGGAATTCCAAACCTTGGCATGACTTCTCTAGTCAGAACCTTGATTACCGTAGCCGCACTTTGGTCTTCTGATGGGACTGCTTCTACCCATCTGTTGAACACTGTTTTTTCAAATATTTCACACTCATTTAGCTGGATGTTAATCATTGTTTGCAAGTATGGTGAAGAAAAACCTTGTTTTCAAAAAAATTCCTAATTCTCCTCAATACCTCCCCCCTTGCGCAATGGTCAAAACCATGCGCATTAAAGGATAAACAAATCTAATAACGCCGTTGGTGCACCCAACGTCGAAAGTCTAACCTTAAGCATCAGCAAACTGAAACCAATCTTTTGGGAAGGGAAATCGAAAACAGTATGTCCAAATCCAAACCCCAATATGGGTGGGTTTACCATCAGCCGCCCGAAACCACGCTGTTCCGAAGTCATGCACTAAACCGAAAAAACGTACATGCGTTAGTGGCCTTCTATACCACAAAGGTAAAATAAAATGAAATGAAACGCGACATGCCCCGTTTCAGGACGACCTCTGCTGCCAGAGCTGACATATCTGACTCCTGTTCCCCCTCCACCTTTCATCAGCCGGCTTTCCCTTGCAGTTCGTCACTACATGTTCAAGTGAGCCAATGCTCACAGTGACTCTGCCAAGTAATCGTGACTGTGCCTGTTTTAGGTTGTCCCGGGCTTCAAGGTGGGATCTTACCCGTCGTTGGCTAACCAGCCTTCCATACTGGCTTATTGCAGGATGCCGTACCGGGGATACGATCAATCCCCACCTATATGGTGGTATAGATCGCAAAGTGGAGGGATGGAGACAGAGTCTTCAGCCGCATCTGCCTTATGCAGCCATATGTGTGCGTCATGAATACACATCAGGGCGACTATAAAACAAAATATAATTTATCAGAGTTAAAATTATTAAAGTGTTGCAGCAGCATTAGTGGCATCTGAAGGCAAACCCACTACTTCCGAATCCAATTTGACAACATAGTATGTATGACTCCTTCCCAGCAGATGTGGCGTCAATCCACCTATTGTCCTTAACTAGGGAGATGTGAAAGAAAACAAAAATCACAATATTAAAACTTGCATTTTCAATATTGGGCGACTCACTTTTGTCTTAACCGTTACTCAAAATCACAATTCTCTAAATAATCCTACCCGATTGCCCTTCACTATCTATTTAAATTGGACGACCTAATTAAACCTTTTATTCTACCTATTGCTTGCATTTAGTGTTTTCCATATTTTGATTCTCTACTATACCAAACCCAAACCCTCTATGTTGATCTTATCTAGTTTATTCAACACTGAATTGATACATTGTTTCCATTTACTAATTAACCATGTTGTTTTATCTGAAGTATGCTTGTGTATCCCCTTGTGTATCCCATCACTCTGAGTAGGAGAGGATTCTCCCCTACCTTGGCAGCCCCGACACACACACGAGAACAGGCTCACACACACATCCTTTCTTATTCTATTTTACTTCTTTATTTTAAATGACATTCGTCATTGTGGATAACCTAAATTAGAACTTTGGATAACGTTTTATCATACTTATTTGGTCTAATTTTTAAGTATTGCCGATTGTTTTTTCTAAATTATAAGATCACTTTTAATAAATTGTCTATTACTTATCATAATCTCGAAGGAAATATTTTATTTGTGTTGTTATCTTGGCACCTAGACCTCGTCAGGTCCAAGCACCAAAATAACATCCACCTATCCACGTAGAGTCCATGGGTTGGGTCTGCTCCTCTTTTGATGAGTCACTTTACCCTGGCGCCATTGACTCCTGTGGAGTGTGGTGTGCAGACAATTTTTAACGCTAATTGCTCATGTTTTGGAGTCTAGGTAATTATTCCTAAATCCTGTTATCACCATGTAACTTACTCAGGGACACATCAACACTCAGCTAGGAGGATATGGGGATCGAACTAGCAACCTTTCGGTTACAAGACACCCTCTAGTTCCTGAGCTAATGGTGCGTTTTAATATGCATCCGTCTCGGAGGTCCGAGGACGTTGCCTAGCGACACGCACAAACACGCCCCTTTTTCTCGGTTGAACTCAGTGGTGGCCGAGCGAAATTCCGAGACAGAATTCAAGATGGCTGCGCCCATTGTGACTTGAAGAATGAACTGTTTTCATTGTGCTTGGACCACTTTGGTGGTTTAAATTGTCATTTCAATCACTCGTATTACTGCAATACCTTACTGCGTCCGTATCTCTGCCTATGTACACAAATATATTGTATTTGTGTACAGCACTTTGGTCAACTACGCTGAAAGAAATTTGGAGTGACATTTACTTAAAAAAACTAAAGCATATTTTTCCACACAGAAAGTGCTAGTAATCTTTACTCAGGCTATTTCTAAGTAATATTTACTTACTAGAACCACTTACTAGAACACATTTACTTACTAGAACCAATTTTTTTTTATGAAAAATTCACAAGTAAATTTTACTGACAATACTTGCCAATGGATTGTAACTTTCACTCAGATTACCATTGCATCTAATTACAAAACCCAAGTAAACGTTGCTCATGATTCTTTGTGTTTCTTACTCATCTTTTCTTTGTTATATTTTATGTAATTATTAAGTAATATTTATTAGGAATGTATTAGTTAATATTAATTGAATTTAGTAAATATTTTTACTATTCTAATAATTCAATATTTTCCAGAAACAAATATTTGCAGCTTAAGGGATGTTTGAAATACACTTTTATTTCACATTTGAAATGGCATAGATGTATTTAAAATACATAACATAACCACACAGAACTTCCTGCTAGCAAATTTGAAAACAGTGTACACACACACACACACACACACACAAAAGCTCAAAAGTAAAGCCGTTTAGGATTTGAAAAATTCAATGCGGAATGACAAAGCACCAACTGACTTTAGGACTGATATTCCAGCATACAAACGAATACAGTGTTACAGTTGACTTTTCAGAACAGCAAAGAATGCATACATAAACTGCAATGGCTACCTTTGCAGACATTCTCAGGATGTTCAGGACAGAAATAACTTAAAAACTAAGCAAAACTTGAAATTTCAGTCAGAAAAATGACAAAAGTAAAGAGATTGTTTGTGCTGGACAAAAGCACAAATAGCACTGGAACACTCACGCTAAAAGTTTATTGTGGAGAAACTGGACCTTTGGTGACATTGTAATGACGTCAACCTCAAGAAACAGCTTCTGAAATACTTCAAACGTATATTTCAGTTTAAGTGGGTAACTTAAGTTTACAGCATAGATGACACCCATGAGCAGGAGGCAAGCGTTTGTCACACTTGATGATGACTGACACATACACAGGATCTTGGTTTTCCTGTGCCACATTGGGATGGATGACGTTGATCTGCATCATGTGATTACTGCAGTCCTCTTTCACTGCTTCTTGGCTGACGTCCTGTGAAAACAAATAAGGCACAATGAGAAACAAACTAAGAATCGATTCCAAGTAAAAGAAAAGTTTAAGAGAAAAAAAACTTGAAAATAAAAACAAAAAAGGTATACTCAATTTAGTGTACTCAAATCCAACAATATTCATATGGCACTTTTCATACATAAAGTTACACAACGTGCTTCACAGAGGCTGACCCTGAGCCAAAGAAAGTCACTTTTGGGGGCCATCCAGACTGAGAGGGGTCATCGCCCACGACCATAGGGAGTGCCGCCACAGTGACCACCCTGGCCCGGGCAGACAGGAGGCTCCACACAGGGGTGCAGAGCCCTCCAGCCACCCAGGCTGGAGCTATCTATGGGACTGCACCCGTGTTGGTAGACCAAAACTAGTCCCAGTGTGGAAGGTCCCCATGGGGGAAACACTGGTGCTGAAAACTGAGGGATTAAAATAGGTTATAAAAAAGGTATTAATTAAATTACTCTTTTGCTCATAAAATAAAGTTAATAAGTGATCGTTAAATAGAGACAAAAGGCAACCCTTAAGTGTTCTTAAATTATTTACTTTGTGGATGTTCCGAAAGCCAAAACGTGGCTTGTTAAATAAACAGGTTGGCTGGAAATATCCCCAAGAACACTTAAGGGTTAAAGTTTAAGATAGATAAGATAAAGATTAAATATGATTTAAAAAAAAATGGGTAAGAGCATAAAAATAATTTAAGAAATCAGTTAAAAGCCTGATTGAAAAATGTGCATCTTTTGAGTCTTTTAAAAAACATCACAAGTGAACACCAGATTATAAGGCTAGACAATCATTTTAATATGGTCATGATTATCATCAGATACCTGATAGTCTTTGATCAGCTCCTCTCCACTCTCTCCAAGATACTCAACTAAGCAACGGATGATAATGTCCCTTCTGCCGTCGACATGATGCTATTAAACACAAAAAGAATTTATTGCAGAGAATACATTACATATGTAGCATACATGCATCACAGCACGTATAGATGGAAACAGAAAGTTACCCATGGGGAATGTAAGCCTGCAACTGCATTCTAACGTGAAGTGTGCAACTTAACATACATCTTTTACAGTAGAGGTCAACCAGAAGTTCTATAACCACTGTATGAAAGGGCTACAGCGCCACTTAGGGTAGCGGATTCAGCCATGCTCCGGCCATTATCCGATCTCTAAAGGCCATGTACGTTCGGGCAATTGACATGGTCCGTTCGAGTAGCAAAATCGGTATAAGGTTTAATCCAAGCTATCCCATGTAAAAGCACTGTGTGTTCTGCTAGCGGGGGGTTCAGATCTACAGGTGTGTTCAGGGTCGAAGTCAAGACACTCGGACACAGTGGTTCCGGCCACGTTGGTTGAACATACATCGCTGTAAAATGTGTGCGGGAATTCCACACATTATAAGTGTTGGATTTGCAGGCATAAATTAAATTGTGCACAATCCCACGCTGAAATTCAGCCCGTTTTTGTTTTTGAAGACGCTAGTTAAGGCGGCAGGCATGTGTTGCTTTGGCGGCCGCCTAAGTTGTAAAGTGCTGTCGGAAACCCGACATACCTCGTGGCGCTAGCAAAGTTAGCTAGCAGGAAAATACACTATTTGTTAGCGCCGCAGCCGCATCTGCTTTCAGTGCGGAGAAACTGACTTAAGTAGGTGAGCCAACAGGAACGTACAACATTTGTTTCGCTTAAAACTTACCTTCGTGGTTCATTCACGTTCTTCCCCATCTCATTCAACAAAGTCTGCCAACCCAGTTGAAATGTGGAACTTGGACTGAAGTGTACAGCACGTCTCGGACGAAAGACCGTTCAAATGTGGGGAGGGGCTTTGACGTCATGCTCCGAATGTTCGTGAAAGTTGCCAGGTTCACTGATATCACTCAAGTACATTTTACTTGGAAATATCAACTAATTAGGCCAATGAACTGGTTTAGTGAATATTACTTGGATCGAATGATTCAATTTACATACAAAACTGAGTACACATAATTACAAACAATCACCAAGTAATGCACTACATTAAAAACTGGTATTTTAAAGTAAAAGCACTGAATTCGGATTTCTTTGTAGAATTTACATACATAATTGAAATAATAATTACAGGGCCAAAAAATCATTTTTTACAGTGTACTGTTGTTTTAAATGTGCTACATAAATAAACTTGACTTGACTTGACTATGGCCTATAGCCTACTTATATTGGATCGCCTGGTCCTCTGCCAATGCTACCGCGACAACAGCTTTCCGGGTGGCGTCCATGTTTTCCTCCGACGACCGAGCGAAATAATAAAACGCTTGAAGTGTGGGCGTGGCGTCAGATCCGAGATCCGAGTCGGTTCGCAGAGAATACTCGAACGCACCATAAACCGACCCCCAGCCTCCTCTCCGCTGATTCATTACCTCTGCGTCGGTCCGCGTCCGCCCTTTTTGCTTTCTTTACATTCCTCTCCCTTCTCCAAACACCTTCTCCCTCTGATCCAACCCGTTGTCTCACCAGTGCTCTGTGTACCAAGATGTAATGATCTATACCACATGGTGTTCCGACGTGATGCAGAGTCTCCAAGAGCCACAGAATCACCAATCCCAGTGGTGGTTCTATGTTTTCTCTAAAACAGTGGACATAGGTTACATTCAGGGACCAAATACAGAGTACATCCAAGCACACAAATAATCTATTCAGTACAATGCAACAGTGGCGATTTTGGTTTGGAAACTCTGGTGGGGCCCATGCAGGAAAATATTATAACGCAATCCAGAAATACCACATATTACTACCATCACAAAAAAAACAGTAGCAAGTGACAGAGGGGACCAAAATTGCAGCTGAATAATCACTCAAACGCGAATCTGACGACATATATTAGGCTATTATAGCAATAGCACCACCAAATGGCAGCGTTCAAGATCTCACAATATCAAAACTCAAGAAAACAACAACGTGGCAACAATAAAAACACAAAGGCGCACACCCTTTACACAGCAATCAATATACAAAGCCACCACTCACAATATACCAAAAAAAGAAGAAGTATGGTTTAAGTTGCATTAAGTTTGCAGGCCACCATACTGTACAATTAACAATGAATCTAGACTGATAGAGTGGTTGCCTATTCAGACCTGGATAATCCTGGGTGAAAATTTAAGTAAGTTTGGGCTAAGATGGTAATTACCTGTGCTTTAAAGGAGCATTTCACCGGTGGAGGCATGAATATGTATTGCAATTGGGTCCTATATGTAGTCGAATAATAAAATAAAATTCTACTTTGGTGCAGTCTTGACCGAGAAAAGGCAGAAAGTGACTTTTTGGCGCTTGTGGATTGAAGACAACAACTCCCACCATGCACAGCTTCGCTGGCGGCCACTCCCGCTGATCATCTCCGCCTATCGGACACCTCCTTGTTCCATCTACTAATGGAACAAATCAGCGTGGAGCTTGAACCGACGTCACTAGAGTAGTGACGCTTGCACAGAAGCATACGGCCGACATCTTCCTTTATTCTGGGTGGAAATAGTAACATAGTTACGCAATTAAATGCGTTTATGTAAACATTTTTAGCGAGAAATGTGCATTTTAATTTCATAATGTTCGCTCGTTGAATGTGAAGGATGTTTGGTTTGATAGTTATGACGAAGAGGGAACGCTCCATTCACTTGCATGGACAGCGTCTCTGGTTGCTAAGCAACCTCAACGTCTTGGCGGACTATCTGCTGATCAACACTACGAATGCTGGAAACACACCAGACACACCATGTGAAGTTATTTAACCCGATTATTGTTATTTATATCCGACATTATTTAATCTAACCCGATCTAAACTCTATCATGCACCCAAACACGGCGGCATTTGGGTTTCCTACCTCGGACTCCTAAATCC
Source organism: Gadus morhua (assembly GCF_902167405.1). Classification (NCBI taxonomy): domain Eukaryota; kingdom Metazoa; phylum Chordata; class Actinopteri; order Gadiformes; family Gadidae; genus Gadus; species Gadus morhua. The sequence continues at coordinate 27,207,631 of NC_044053.1, forward strand.
AGCGCAGCCACAGGCGCGTTGGCGCGTTGAACCATTTTTGTGACACACAATGATCAAGCTTCAAGTTAAGCACGTTACACGCGTTTGGTGTGGCCGTAGCCCGTGTCCACCAAAAGCGTCTTTTTATGCGGTTTCACCCAAAAAATCGGCTTCGTGTGGACGGGGCCAAGAAGGCGAACACACGTCACCAAGACGGGGAGACAGCGCCAGGCGACTTACGCCACTATCTGCCAATGGATCGTGGATGCCTGGGCTGATATAACAGTCTCAACTGTGGTCTAAGCTTTCACGAAGGCAGGAATAATCACTGAACTGCCAGTCAACAGCAGCGACACTGACTCGGATAATGACGAGAGGGATCCGGGCATGTTGGATGCCGTACTCGCCCAACTGTTTAATTCGGACACACAAGAATTCGAGGGATTCGTAGACGGGGAATGAACTGAAAAAGTGAGCTTATTGTTGAGAGATATTGATATTGATGAGATATTGTTAATATGCACATTAACGTTTGAACATCGTTACCATGGGAGTGACCGGAGTTGTCAGAACGCTTAATAAAGTTTGACTTTATCTGACTGTTTTGTTGACATTCCCTTTAGCACAGCTCGGTCTGGTCGATGCATAACGCAACCCCAGTCAAACGTTTGACTGCAGTATCTTCTATTCTATGCGCCTTATAATCCGGTGCGCCCTATACATGAAAACAGTTCTAAAATAGGCCATTCATTGAAGGTGCGCTTGATAATCCGGTGTGCCGTATAGTGCGGAAAATACGGCAGCCCTCGTCTATTTCTTTCGAAATGGTGAACTTTTGCATGGAGCCATCTTCTATGTCAGATCGAGTACCCTCCGCCAATGTAGGCCTACTTCAGTTTTATCAACAGCCTCTGTTATCTTAGCTTCAGACGCTGTGGATGTTAGTTTCTGCTGGTGAAGTCCCACCCACTGGCACTGCTCTAATAGGTGGGAGGTGGGACCCACCTATTAGAGCAGGGTGGGACTAGTGGTTGTGGTCGTACGAGAATCATCCCCTCTTACACTTCCTATTTTCTTGTACGCAAAAATCGTCATATTGCGTCATAAAAAACAGGAAGTGTTTGAGATCGATACGGATCTCTCCAGTCTCTCCAGAAAATAAGGAAATGATGCTAGACCATTCAAAAATATGCGGGGGGTTCTAAAAATACAAAGCTTATGTGAAATGGGTGAAGTTGCCCTTTAAGGACAGTGCTGTCTGGTCTCCTTTGTGTGGCTGAGGTGAAACACAAGCATTTTTTTCCGCTTGAACCACTCCTGGTTGAACGATCTATTCTTGTCCTTTCCCTCTTGAATAATGATTAAATCCGTCGGGCGATGTGGTCCCAAACGTTTTATCTCCAACTTCTGTTCAAGTGCTAAATCTCACATGAGACAGATACTCAACACGATTCATCATTTAATGAATGAAACGTCCATTTGTTGTTATTTACTGTAACAGTAACTGTAACAGTAACTACGTTGGCCAGCTAGCAAGATCTGATCGGCTCCCGCCGTAAACCCCGCCCTTTCTACAAATCAGCCAATGAGAAGAGCTTTGGGGCACTAAACTTCTGGCCCCACCGCCGAAACAGAAGCGGGCGCTGCGCACGCGCTTGCTCGCGCAACAGCACCAGTTTTCTACGCTGCAGCAGACGGGGCCATCTCGGCTGTGCCCCACCGAGCGGAACAGACGAGACGGAGCAACAAACTATTTCACACACAACTACTACACTACAACAATTGCGTTCATCAAATTAAAACTGCGGACATGTAATTAATTATTAACAATTAATGTATTATTAACTTATGCTCAATGACATTTTTGAAAAAAAAAAGAAAAGTATAATCGTGCCCTGCACGGCAGCGTTCTCTGGTGGGGCCGTGCCCCACTGGCCCCTAATGCAAAGACGCCACTGCAATGCAAATTCAGTCTCTTTCTCTCTGTTGTCTCTCTGTCCAGCCCCCACCGGCGGGTTTTCCTCACTTACGTTCCTCCTCTCTAACTCTCTTTACCTCTCTTTACCTACTTCCTTTGCTTTCACAAATCTCCATAACCATTTTCACTTTCAGTAATCCTTTCCTTTCCTTTCTGGTTTATTCGTTTTTGGACACACTCCAAAACTAGATTATTAATCTTAAAAGACCATCGAAAGATATCATTCTCCCAAAGAAAATTCTAACCGGAAAGCCTTCTCCAATCTCATCGCCACTTCTCGTTGCCAATCCACACACTCTTCCTCTTCTCTGTCTCACTCTTCGCAAATCACTTCATCTGACCCCTCTAACTCAACTCAATGCTAACTCTTTCTCACTCACTCACTCACTCACTCACTCACTCACTCACTCACTCACTCGCTCACTCACTCACTCACTCCTCACTCATTCGCTCACATATACAACTTAAAATAAGAATTCTTCCTTATTACTACCTCCATGTCCCTATACATTATTGGATCAAAAGTCCCTCCCATGGGCCATATAGTGCCTGATCCTTCTGTCCTTTCTTCCCATTTCTCAGAGATCTTTATCATCTCACCTTTGAGCAATAGACGGTCTCTACTCAAAACTTCTACCGCTGTTGTTGCCATTTTTAATCATTACTTTATTACTTTATTTATTTTATTTATTTATTTTGAAATACACTATTTATTAATACAATTTATTTGAGTTTATTCTAATAGTTAGTTTAAATACTTTATTACCTCTAAGCAACAAATGTGAACTCTTCCCAAGCGCTGGTCTCCCTCCCGAAGGTTGGAATGTGGCCCCCACCCTTCACTGTTATCTTTAACCCCGGCCTGCAGGCTCCTGCTCGTACCCTGTGAGATTGCTCGTGCACGTGCAGTTAGAGTCAGCGCGATGATGTTTAAGTCAAAGAAGATTTACACATTTATTCAGTATTTCAACAAATTAACTATTCTCTATCCGTCTAATTTATTTATTATTATCAACTACTTCAAACAAATTAACTATTCTCTGTCCGCCTAATTTATTTATGACAGAATCAACAAAAAATAAACCGGGTCGTAAAAATCTCCGAGGTAACTTAATCCTAACACGACTTAAATACAGACAATAAACCGATTCATACAATTTTAATATTATATTGAAAAATGTCCGAATTGTTTGTAATTAATTACAAAGAAAAAGTTGACCGAGTGTAGAAACTGGCCTTTTGATTAAAACATGAACAGTCGGATGGATAATGAATCAACCAGAATTTCAAACAAGAATGATTGCCACAAAGCACCAAGATCAGAATTAAAGACTGGCCCCACCTCCAGATCCAATTGCTCAATTGAATCACGTTTAGGGCATTGAACCCATACAAACGATGCTTCACACAACTAGTCTATTCCTTCAAAATAATGGCTAATCACATACACACTCTTCCAGATCACGAACAAACAAGAAACTCCTCAAAATACCAACTCATGCGGTACTCCAACCAAGAAACTTATCTATTCAAAAGTGCGAGAAGCCCGTTTTCTCAAGATACCAAGACCGGAATTAGAAATCCCCCCCCGCATGGAGCAGGAACTGCAGTCCAACTGGTCCAAGCAAAGAATCTAAAATTCACCCGTCGGTATCCCAAGGAAGCCCTTCTCAAATAAAAATGAACCTCAGAACCCCAGAACCCCAGAACCTCAGAACCCCAAAAACTCAGAACCCCAGAACCTCAGAACCCCAAAAAACTCAGAACCCCAGAAACTCAGAACCCCAGAACCTCAGAACCCCAAAAAACTCAGAACCCCAGAACCTCAGAACCCCAAAAAACTCAGAACCCCAGAAACTCAGAACCCCAAATAACAACAACCCGTATCAAAATAGGGAGCCACAAAGCGTCTTGGTCATTTAGAACCACAGAACGCCTTATGGCATATGTGCGCGCGCACGTCAATCTCTTCCGGAGCTCCCGTCTCTCTTTCTCTCTTTAACCTAGGTTCGTTTTGACTAAAGAGACACTTTACCCATTCACCAAGCGTTCAGACAGGGCAAAAACAGATCAACCAACCATTCAATTGTGGTAAGCCAAACTCACCGAGATTAATTTTGTGCACTTGGTTGTGTGATCCGTCCGCGCCCCGTCCAGCAGCCCGGCAATTGGTTTGTCCCTTTGTAATCCTGTTCGTGACGCCAAATTATGTAGTGGATTAACTGAGATATATAACACTTAGACTAATTCAAGAGAGAGAGAGAGTAAAATGAAAACGAGGGGTCCGGAGCAAGAATTGACAAAAGACTTTATCGTGCAGAAATACAACAACGACAACAGCCTGAGTAGGTCTATAGAGTACTGCTCGAACATCGATTTCAGCTTCTCTTTATGCACACATACATACAGGAATTCCCTTGTTCCAATGGAGGTTTCCGCCCACATCAATCTTCGTCTTAGCAACTTATCAACAAAGTGATTTCGGACACCAGTCTGACCCAAGGCTGAAGGCTGAGGTCAACATGGCTTAACCCCGTAGCTTCCTGCTCATTCCTGTGTCCCACCATCTGTTTTGAACCCAGGCTCTGCAGGTATCATGTGTCTTCTACCATTAAAAATATAAGGCCTAATAATAATCATGGTTTACCATAGAATATACTCATTAATCCTACCACAACAGAATTCCTTTTTTAAATGGAAACACACATGAAACTGTCCTGCATATGAATTATAGCAAACATAAACAGTAAACAGAATGTTATGAGATTGCCAGGGAATGAAAAAATAATTTCATCACAAAGGTCACATGTCAAAGCAACCAGACAATTACTCAAAGACAGCAAATAAAACAAAACTATGTAGAGCGTGCATAATACCAGTACTGTACCTGGGTCCAGCCACTCTTTGTTGCGCTGATCTCCGTCTAGAGGGCCATGGGCACAACTGGAGAAGGCAGGGGTGTCATGGTCATGGATGTCCTGGATGTGGTTCACTAAACTTCTCCATTTGGCCTCCATGACCGCTGGGTTGCCATCTGGGGTTGAGGCTGCAGTCCAATAGAGGTGATTCACTATAGCTGGCCTCCACAACTGTAGTTGGTCACACTCTTTGGATGCTGCATCCAATGCCTTCCCCAGACCTGTTTTAGAACAAATGGTATTAATTGATATGCACTAACAAAAACTGCTTCAAGGTTCCAACAATGGATACATACTTTTGGCAATGTGCCACACGTCAAAATAATGCTGTGTCCCTTCAGGGATCAGCTCCTCTCTCACCCATTTGGCAACCTAGGAGAAAAAAAACACAAACATCCAGCTTCAGTGCAATTCAGATATTTACATTCTATGCTGCATTTTTATTGTAAATACCTGGCGATGTCGGTCCATGATCAGCGTTGCCAAATGCAGGTCGTTTCCCCTCAGCAGGCCAACACTGCGCTTGAGGCCTTCAAGCTCACACCATGAGCTGTTGGGAACCTCTGAGCTCTGCAACATGAGATAACAGTGTAAGTGTAGAATGCTGGTGGTGTTGAAGGAGGCGTTAATGAACCGAAGCGTTGCTGGTCCAGGCATTATGATACACTACTCTAGTTAGGCAATACACAATAAAGCTCTATGCATGGTTGAACTAGTGGAAAGATGTTATATTAAGATACAATCCTTTTAACAAATTGCAGAGTTCATTTCTTTGTCTAATAACATCAGGTTTACCTGAACAAGCTGAACATCCACCACCTTGTTCACTCTGTCCTCTATCAGAGAGTATGACCCATACTTTGCGCAGTGCCCAGGAGAATCTGACCTGGAATTAATTACAATTTATGTTTCAAGTATTTAAAACTCATTGTCTGTAAAGACAATCCACCATGTCATCTGCAAATGCCAACTAAAGCCACCCTACATGATAACAAATAAGAAAATCAAAACATGGAACTGGTCTAGCTCTCACACTGGTTTACCTGCAGTCCCCAGCAAGAACTAGCCCTCCATCCATTGCCCGTAGGTCACTAAAATTCTTGGCTTGATCATTCTGCCTGAACGATTACAGGGATGGTGTAGCGGCGCTGATGGCGAAAGAAACTGCTGGCACTGATGCATTGCAGGCCAAACAGGGTCAACATTCTGAGTGTCTGTGTGGCCAAACATCCAGTAAAATGAATGGCCCCACTTAACAGGAGGTTGCAGGTTGGCATGTTCCTGTGGAGCATTGGCTGGTTTTGCCAGAAACGGTGGTAGCCACATGATGCACAGACCTAGATATGTAAGAAAATAAAAGAAAACATTGTAATCAACAGTATATCAGGATCCAATATAGAGTAAGTACTGTACATTACTGGTCAAAGGTTTCATATTTTCAATGAAACACACATGACCAATACAGTTTAACACTCAAATATGATGGCATCACAAACCAGCAGACTTAAGCCAGCCTGGTACATACATTGTAAATTAACTGGCAAGACAGTCAGAGCTATCAGATTGTAATTAGATATTCAGATTTTCTAATCAGATGGCCGCGTAAACAAAACTGCATAAACAAAACTGTACCTGCTTGATCTTAACAAAAGTTCCTTCCTGCTGCACGATGCTACTATCCGACCTCTCACAACAGGCCGGACAGATGGCAAAAAGGCCCATCAGCTCCTCTTGGCAAACAATGAATTTGTCAATGCAACTACAACAACAAAAAATGAGGGGGAGGGGGGCGGTGTCATTCAAACTAACAAAGCATTGAGCATTCAATATGGTCTATGTTGGTTTTAGATGATCTCACTTGTGGTGGGGGTCACACGTGTAAGGTGGCTCCTCATCAAACAATTCCTCCTCATCCATCGGCTCTTCGGGCACCCACGACTGATGAATGGATTGATTCATATTTTAAGGTTCTCGGAGTGAGACTTTAAGCGGCTGCAGCAGAAGTGTTGAGACGAAAGATGATATCAAGACATTTATAGAATATTCCCATTCACATTATGATTCTTCGTCATAACATCCGACCAAACATCCTTTACATTCACTGAGCGAAGATTATGAAAGTCCAGGCCCCCCCTTCCTGCACTCGGGGTCCGACTGGGCCAAGTTTCGGGCAGGAAGGGCCCCCCCTTCCTGCCCTTGGGGTCCGACCGGGCCAAGTTTCGGTGCGGGGGTCCCAGTTAGGCCCTAGAATATGGTATTCAAATTTCAGGGCGGTAGGACCTTCCTATCTCAAAAACTGTTTTTCCACCACATTCTGAACCATTAGGTCTTGCAGGCCACACTTCTGAGGGGCTTTGTCCAAATGACTTTTGGACAAAAGTCTTTTTTTCTCTATGGGCTAGAACTACAAATCTTGGATATGTCGTTCTCGGGGCCCCGGGAAATGTGTGTAAACATTTTAGCATCCCTAGCTATCTCGAAAAGGCCGGAAAAGGGGCGTGACCTCCAACAGTACAGTCAATGTACATAAGACAGAGGTTAGTTTCTATGCCCCATTTTTTGCGGGAAGGAGGTGTACATTTGTGG